>NW_023245061.1:0-1813 GCF_002007445.2 Ailuropoda melanoleuca
CTCAACCACCCAGGCGCCCCTTAACTTCACCTTCTTCACCTAACTGGCTCCCACCACTAGAATATAAGTTCCATGAAGCCATGTATTTTGTACCATTTGATTTAATTATAGTATTGCCAGTACCTAGAATGGCACTTGGCACAGAGTAGGAGCTCAACAAATTTCTGTCAATGCAAACAAAGGTTCACTTCCAGGACAGTGCTAGGGGGCTGAGGAGTGTGTCCTAGTCAGTGTGACAAGGTCACATTCAGGTGGTTTTTCTCCTCTTCGCCACACCTTGTCTTTGAGGCTTTGCCTTATTGAACCAATAAATCTCAGTGTTGGACGCTCCACCCGAGAAACTATGGGTTACAGACAATACCCAGGAGAATCCCCTGTACATTTCCCACCTCATAGAGGAATAGTGAGCAGGAAGGAACACTGCTGACACTAACTCCCCTACGTGTACAGGTTCATGTTTCAATTCCCACACAACAAACATGCCGTGAGCACTGATGTGCCTACAGAGCACAGTATCAGGCACCGTGAAAACACAGAGAAAGACGACTTGACTTTGAATTCCTACACACAGAAAACCAGATAAAGAAACCAAGTATTAAAAAAATAAAAAAGCCCCACAAAACTAACACCAGACCATGATACAAACTATAAGAGCTACATACATGTTATGGGAGCACACGATAAGGAGCAATTATAACGAGGGAAATGGCTTAAATCATCATGATACTTTGATTTATTAAGGTAAATTACAACCACTGTTAACTAGAAACTTGAAAATTTCTGTTTATTAAGTTTTAATGTTCAAAAGCTCAGCAATTAAGCTTTAGCCCTCTAGTCAAAATAATAAAAAAGGAAATCTCCTAAGATTTCAGAGGATTTTGATGACGATGACAGAATAAAATGTTACCTGTACTACTATAAAACCACACTTCTAAGTATTTTTACTACAACAGAAGTAAAATAAAATAAAATCTAGTTCCAAACGTTTTCTACCGGTTTTTCTTTCTTAGGATGAAGATATATAGAACTTCATAATTATTTGTTAAGTGAGAAAAATAAGATTAATATGGCTAAATTCCACAATTTACAGTGAGTCTAAGGTTTATCCCATAAAACAATTTGAACTAAACTTTACTATTTTACTTATCAAGAAGATGAACTATTATAAACAGTAAAATAAATGCTAAATATAACCAAACAAGTCAGGGAGCATGTGGATCTCTGAATAAGGAAAATTAATATACCGTAAGTGGGAGAAATGTCAAAAGGATGACTTCCGGAAATTTGGAAGTCTCACATTTGTCTGCTCACAGCAGTTTAGGAATGATCTACCTATTTTCAAGTCACTTCTTCCTAAACCATCATTTTATTTATACTTAAAATTTAAACTTAAAAAAACATAAAACTTTAGCCGTTCGACTATGGTATTTTAAGTTACAAAAAGTAACTACTGGGAACTAACATAGAGTTTTACAAGGAACTGCACGGGTTATTGGTTAAGTGTGAAGAGCAACTCACTTATAACAGTACTTACCTTAAACAAGGCATATGCTGTTAGTGCATTTCCACTCTGGGAATTTTTCAGAATGTTTACTATGCTGTCGGGTAACCCAATGAGTTCTAGAAAAGGAACGACATTCACTCCTCTAAGAAAGAAACAAAATCATTTATATATATATGTCACTCCTCTAAGAAACAAAGTAACATATATATACACACACATTTATGTATGTATACACAAAAACTTATTTAAGGGGTAAATATTTTCAAAAAGTTTTCTGAAAACACCAAAACCAATTAAAAGTCACTTATG
>NW_023245062.1:0-1813 GCF_002007445.2 Ailuropoda melanoleuca
AAGAAAGGACTTTTCAAAACACACAGATTTGAGGCGACGGTGGGACAATGTTTAATCTCTTGACTGTACTTGCATTAGGCTTCTCTACGCTCCTTCAAGTCAGGAGCTGTGTGGACCTGTTCAGGGCACTGTAGTAGCAGCCTAGGAGATAATTAGTGTCTAATAGTGGAAAGGACAGCAGTTAGGTCAACAGGCTAGGAGGAGTGTAGCCTTAGGTCCCTGGGGGTCCATGATGGGGTGCACTGAGTACCAAGTTAACTGCTAACTCTAATGAAAGTTATTCTTTGACCGCAAAAATACTTTTTTTGCATTTTCTTTCATGCCCAAGATGGTACCTTGCATAAAGCAGATTGCAGGCAACATAAATAGATGCCACATAGGGAAATTATGAAAGGAAATCCATCATCAAGCCAGGCTTATGGCTGGGAGCTTAGAGGCACTGAACCAGGGTGCAGGGTATAGGAAGTCCAGGAGAAGCTCCAAATCCCTTTCCATAAAGACAGAAAACAGATGAATAAACTGGCAGCCCAATGAAAACCCTGCTAGAATGGCACTGTGCAAGTTTCTAGGACACCAGTGCTTTTCTAGAGATCATGCAGGATGAAAGGTCGTGATTTTTAGACTGGACAAGGCCTGGACAAGGCAACAATTTGGACACCTGGACACCTGTCTTGACGAAGAAAAGGAATTGTTAATGCATTGGTGATGTGGTAAAAAATCCAAAAGAAAAGAGGCCGTGTTTCACAGAAGCTTCCACAGGCAGGTATTTATTTTAAAAAGTGACCTGAAGTTTCTACAGGATATCACTGGATTCTCACAAGAAAATTCATCATAGTTAGTAAAGGACCCGCTACAATTCATTTTCTGATGACAGTGCTTTCTGGTTTGTACCTGCAGGAACTAGACGCAGGAAAGGGTACGCACAGTCAGGAAGGTCGGTGGAGGGTCTCATAAGCAGGTAGGAACTCTTGCAAATAAGCCGTAGGATGGTTTGTGGACGGGAAGCAACATTAGGGACTTGGACGAGGAAAGATCAAGAGGAAAAGCAGGGCAGACAGGGAGGAGGAGAATAGCTGTGGAGGAGAAGGTGGGGGATAAAAAAGAGAAAGACAGACATGTAAAAGCAACCTCACGTGCAGGGCACGAGTTAACGATTATGAAGAAGAGCAGTAAAAAGAATTGGGTTACTGAACTGGGAAGGAGGGACTTGGTTCTCTGGAGATCCCTTCTGCGTTTACGAGGACCAGCCCAGCGCTAAGGGGGTGTGGTACTGAGCTCAGAGCGGTGCTGTGCCAGGCGATCGCGGTGGGGGCACCGCCCAATCCCTTCTAGAAGTGGAAGGCCAGGAATACCTAGAGTCTGGCAGGCAGGCAAGCGGGCGGGCAGGGAGGCTGGCAGGGCGGAGGCGGAGCGAGGGCGCCGATGGGCGGGACGGGGGAGGGCGTGGGGAGGACAAGGAGGCGCTGGCTACTGGCGGCGCTAGGACCCGCGGGCGCTCCGCCGGCTCCCGGGAGGTTGATAAAGCGGCGGCGGCGTTTGACGTCAGTGGGGAGTTAATTTTAAATCGGTACAAGATGGCGGAGGGGGACGAGGCAGCGCGGAGGCAGCAGCCGCACCAGGGGCTGCGGTGCCGGCGACGGACCAGCGACCCAAGCACCGGGGTTAACCACGTCTCGTCCACGACCTTCCTAGGTACGCGCCGGCAGGGCGGAGGCCGCAGGGCCCGGATTGGGATAGGGCGCGGGCCGCTCGGACCCGCGGGCACCGGCCGCAGGCGGCGGGGTCGTCGTCCGCTGCTGGTTCAGCTCTCCTC
>NW_023245063.1:0-1813 GCF_002007445.2 Ailuropoda melanoleuca
TTTTCTTCTTCTTCTTCTTCTTCTTCTTCTTCTTCTTCTTCTTCTTCTTCTTCTTCTTCTTCTTCTTCTTTCCAAACCACTAATACACAAGAAAGAGAGGAGAGAGAGATTAGAGAATAAAACAGGGCATTGAATTTTTGTTTTTTTCTTAGCCTAGTAGTTTTAGTAGCCCACAGGTAAGGGAGCTGACCAGAGACATGCTAGTCTACACAGGGTTCTGACATTCTACACAGGTTTCTGCTCTCTCACACTCAATGTTCTCTAATTGGAGATTATTTTTAATGAAAAACAATAGCCTCCAATTCTAAAAATTCCATGTATTTCAATCCACTCCCCTAAACAGAATATTAATCTCAATCTAAAGTAGAAGTCATTACAAAGTAGGGCGTAGGAACACAATAGTCCATATTAAATGTTTCCATTGAATAAATGGATAAAAAATAAGTGAATAAAATCTGAGTTCTAATATCAATCCTGTCACTAGCTGCCTACCCTACAAAGTATCCTAGACTCTGAAACTTAATTTATTCTCCAAAATTAGGAATATTATCTTTCTCTCTCTTCAAGGTTTTTGCAAATACCAAATGAGATAATGCAATGAAAGTCTTTTGTCAATCTCAGGTCATTTCCCCCCCTAAGTTAGAAGCTAAGTGGGCTTAATTTAAGGGAAAAAAGTCTCCACAGAAGAAAACTGCCTTTAAGTCATTCCTGACTGACATCTGGTTTTTAGAAGAAAATAATAACAAGCCTTTTCCAAACACCATATATCTGCTACGCTTCTTTCCCTTGAACTTTAATATTCCAGTATGAGTACTATTCACCTATGCTGACAGTAAGGATAATAGAAAAATGAAAAAGGTTAACATAATTTAAGTTCTTCTTTAGTATTACATTAATTTAAATGTGAACATTAAATATGAAACACCTCTGGATATTGATTGGAAATCTCAATGAGTCTTCCAATTCTGAACCGAAGTGGCAGTATAAAAATACTGTTGTCCATATGGATACATTTTTCTTAGTGTTTCCTGCCTTACTTTAGGATATCATTTCTAAAAGATGTCTCCTGGAGAAATAATTTCTTAAATCATATTCTCTGAGAGAAATTTGGTAAGTGATACTATCACAGGCCCGCCATTCACAAAGTAGCATAAATGTATAGAATAATCTCTAAACCTAAAAATTAAAGATAAGATTTCTAATAAGTCTTTATGCAAATCAGTAGGAATAATATAAATGTAAAAGTTATCCCTTGTATCCATTATCAAGATAAATACAAACAAGGGAGAATAGAGAAGATAAAATCTGTCAAAAAAATAAAACAAACAAACAAAAAAAACTAACGCTAAAAAGATCTCCATGAAGAGATGTCAGCTATTCACAGTCCCTTGGGTAACCTGGCAACTACTGAGAGATGGAAGTGGAAGACAGGACTTGGAAAGTTCTTATTAATGCATCTTGTAGGACTTTTAAACAATTATTGTCATCAAACTCCACTCGAATTTGATGTAAGATTGCTATATCACAGACATGAATTCTATTCATCACTTTTGCTATTTTGCCACAAATTGTAGTTAATTCAGTTACCAGTAATGCCCTGCTGCATTCAGGGTCAAGGAGATCTTTTTAGCCTAAGACAGTCCTAGCATTCAAGTAATCTTTTTCCATGCCCAGCATCTTAATTCATTGCTGCTTATCTCTGACTCACTCCAAGTTCTTTGGGGTCCAGATTTGTTCTTTCCTTATTTTACCCAAGCAACATCATAGGGACGTTCTCTCTAGGCCCGCATAATATACTTATCTCCTCATCAGG
>NW_023245064.1:0-1813 GCF_002007445.2 Ailuropoda melanoleuca
TCGCGGCGGCGGGGGGGGGGGGTTCCTCCGTCGTTTTTCCCCCATTAACCAAGTGTGTTAACTCATGACTTGCATCGATCCTCACTGAAGACACATTAGGCACCACGCGATTTCCTATTAGCGTTCATTGACCTATATGATAAGAGAAGAAAGTTATTTTTGAGACGAGGAGGCGGCCATGCCCATCTTTCCCTGCCTGACCTAAAAAAGAATTCTTTGTAAGTCAACTGTCGGATGTTCCTCAGTGCCTGCATCTGTAGTAGGTCATTTTAATTTTGAGGTATCTTATTTTCAGATTTCTATTCTCTTTTTCTCTGTGTATATGTGTGTGTTTTATAGCTTTGTATTACTCAGATGAATATTCAGTTTTGTTCATTTGAATAAAAGAGGGAAAAAAGGTTTGACTGTTAAACTGCGGATCTCTTAGAGCTTACTTGTTAGCTTCCAATAATAGCTTCATTCAGGAGAATGCTGTAGACTTTTCATTTTTAAATGCTCCCTGTCAACTCCTCTCCTATTTATGTCCGTTCTTAAACCCTTTCTGTGTGGGGTTTCATCTTCCCACCACCTTCTTTGCGCCAGTTTTGCTGACTCCTGGAAGCCCCTCAGAAATGAGGGGTACAGTTAAGGTGGGGACTTCATGAGAGACTGGGCAGGTGTCGTTTTGCCGATGACAGGTGGGAGGGTTTCTTTGGTGAACCAGCCTGTTGCCCCCCGAATTTTGGCCCCCCTCCAGTTGTCAGTCCCCAAGGCTCCTCTTCTTTCTGAATGGCAGCTTGCATGACTTTAAATATGTACAGAGTTCTTTGGCCACAGTGTGAGGCCTCCTTACTTAGGATCAAGGGAGATGAGAGCCCGAGCAGAGGGTGATCACAGGGGCACCCCCAAAGGGCCCCAGTGGAGTGTGAGCCCTTGTAGACCCACCATAGGTCACAGTCCCTGCTTTGGTGGGGACCAGAGCAGGATGCCTCCCCACCCCCACCCACGCATCCCTTAGGTTCTGCCTGCCTTTAGAAGCCCAGAGAGGGCATGCGACTCTCTAGTAGTACACAGCTCATTATTTGGTCCTAACCTTTTTTTTGAGCGAGGATAATCATGTGTTCCTTTTACCTGGCTGCTACGCCTCCGTTCGCTGGATGTTCATGAGGCTCCCTTTCTGATTCTCTGCAGGGCTGTCCTTCAGAAAAATGGGAGGGAAATAATCAGCCCTTCCTGCCCCTTCTCAGGAAGAATCAGACTTCCTGAGTTTCAGGTAGAAATCTGTACGTCCAGCAGACCGTTCAAAAGACTTCAATGCCTGGAGAATATTATGCTGAGTGAAATAAACCGGATACAAAAGGACAAATACTGTAGGATTCAACTCACATGAGGTGCCTAGAGGAGGCATATTCTAGAGACAGAAGGTGGAACGAGGTTACCAGGGCTGAGGGAGGGAAGGATGCGGAGCTGTGGTTTGCTAGGTACAGAGTCTCAGCTCAGGATGGTTAAAAAAAAAAAGTTCTGGAAATGGGTATTGTGATCATTGCACAACATCAAGAATGTCCTTACTGCCACTGAAGCGTTCACTAAAAAAAAAAATGGTTAAAATGCTAAATTTTATGTTCTGTACATTTTACCCAATTAAAAAGAATTAACTTCAAAAAAGAGAAAGACTCTGGGGCGCCTGGGTAGCGCAGTCGTTAGGCGTCTGCCTTCGGCTCAGGACGTGATCCTGGCCTTCCGGGATCGAGCCCCACATCGGACTTCTCGGCTGGGAGCCTGCTTCTTCCTCTCCCACTCCCCCTGCTGTGTTCCCTCTCTCGCTGGCTGTCTC
>NW_023245065.1:0-1814 GCF_002007445.2 Ailuropoda melanoleuca
AAAAATGCCAATCTTTGGTTAGAAAACATGGGCTCCATAATTGCACCCTGGTCCCCTGACCTGCAGTCCTGGTCTGCTCTGTGCAATGTCCTTTGCTCTCCACATTGACACCGAGAGCAGACATTCCCCCCTGAGCAGACCGCCCAGATTGAAGTCCTTTGTGCTTCTTGGGCAGAGGATCCACTAGCGGGTAGGGATGGCCTCAGCTCCCAGCTCACCACCTCTTCCTGCTTTTTCCAGGTCACGATCATTGGATACACACTAGGGATTCCTGATGTCATCATGGGGATTACCTTCCTGGCAGCTGGAACCAGTGTGCCCGATTGCATGGCCAGCCTCATCGTGGCCAGACAAGGTGGGACCTCCAGTTAGATGGGGACAGGGGTGGGGGAGGAAGGAAGGCCTCCCTGTGGGTGGGGGGAGTTTTGGGGGATCCACATGGCAATTGTCAGGGTGATGGGTGACTTCAATGCTGTGTTGGTCAAAAAGCTAACTCGGATCAAAAGTACAGGGAAACAAGCCAGAAGATCTACCCTTAAGAAAGTCAGAGACAATTTCTAGGTAGCACGCAGAGGCCCTTCTGGAGGTTGTGTTACTGACCTTCTATTATTAAAAGTAGTAATAAATGTAATGAGAACTAACCTTTGCTGAGCACCACACACCAAGCAAAGCTGTTTGGGTACATTATCTTATTTAATTTAAACAACTCCGTCAGGTAGGGAAAACCAGACCCCCATTTTATGGATAGGGAAACCAAGGCTTAGAGAAGACAGACCCCATAGCCTAAGGTCTACCCAGCTGCAGTACCCCGACAATGGTGGTTGCCACAGGTCAGTCCTCAGTGTATGGCACAGCCTCCCCTCCTTCAAAACCAAGCTCACAGATGGATGCCCATTCCAGATGGCCATGCCCTTTGCTAGCACCCACTCTAATTTATATGCCTGATTTGTGCTGTATTGCATTTGTTTTCAGCAAACACAGTGTGTAGCTACAACACGTAGTACATTGTCCGCAAGAAGTCCTCAGGAAATTCTCCTGTTTTTCTTAATAATGCTCACTTACTTAAAAAAAGAATTGAAGACAGTGTAGAGCAGTTGGAGATGGTACTAAAATATATCAGTTGGTGAGCTCATGAGAGGTGTGATAGAACTGTCGAGTTTATTCCTTTCATTCCTTTCTAGAAAGAAGTTTCAGAATCTGGGGAACGATATTTGATTTTTGGAATCTTTCACATTTTGCCAGTGATCATGTTTGAAGGTCAACAGTTCAGTAGAATGTACATTTCATTCTACTCTGTTCTATGCTATTCCATTCCTTTCTACTGAAAATACATATTCTATTGAAAATACAGATGGTGGCCTGGGAGGGAACCACCTAGCAAAGGAGCCAGCAGAACTGCCAGCTAACTTTCTGGCTGTCAGACCAAAGGGTTGGGAGAGTCCCTTAGGGAGCCCCTGTACTATCCTGAGATCCCCTCCCTCACTTGAGTGACCTCTTGTCCTTGCAGGCATGGGAGACATGGCCGTGTCCAACTCTATTGGGAGCAACGTGTTTGATATCCTCATTGGCCTTGGTCTCCCATGGGCCCTGCAGACCCTGGCTGTGGATTATGGATCCTACGTAAGTGGGTTTTCCCTGTGATTTCTCTTTAAATCTTGGGCTATGCGGAACTGTTTTCACGGCAAAGGAGATGCGGAAACACTAATGCTGAGAGGCAAACAAAGTCTTCCTCATTGAAGTCCTTCCAAAATCAGGCTTAAGTAGACATTCAGGACTTGAGAACAGGATTGGCAGACTTCTTCTGGGAAGGGCCA
>NW_023245066.1:0-1814 GCF_002007445.2 Ailuropoda melanoleuca
TCCCAGAACGCCAGGATCACGCCCTGAGCCGAAGGCAGACGCTTAACGACTGCGCTACCCAGGCGCCCCTAGAGTGTCTTTTAAAGACATAAGTGTTTTGTGATTAACAATTAAGAAAAAATAATGTTAGATCTGATCTCCATATTCCCTAATAAATTTCTTTTTAAGAAGTTTTTATTTAAATTCTAGTTACTTAACATACAGTGTAATATTAATTTTAGGTGTACGATTTAGTAATTCTAATATTTACTTTTTTTTTTTTAAAGTAAGCTCTAACCCAACGTGGGGCTTGAACTCATGATCCCAAGATCAGAGTTGAATGTTCTACTGACTGACGCAGCCAGGTACCTACATGCCCTAATAAATTTCAATGTTTAATGTTAAGAGTGGAACAAGAGACCATACAGTCTATTAGAAGAAAATAAATAAAAAACATAGGTAATATAAATTTATATATGAAGATACATAATCTTTGAAAGTAGTTCTTTCTGAATAAAAACTCTAAAAATAAGAGAAAAAAGAGAATAGAAATAAGAGAAGAAAAGATCAATAAATGGGCCATAAACTGAAAAAAATTTTTAATGATAAAATGTGCCATGCAGAAAATTAGAATATAACAAATAATAAAAAAGAATGAATCTTGCCATTTGCAATGACGTGGATGGAACTAGAGGGTATTATGCTAAGTGAAATAAGTCAGAGAAAGACAAATACCATTATTTCATTCATATGTGGAATTTAAGAAACAAAACAGATGAACATGGGGGAAGGGAAGGAAAAATAAATAAAATGAAAATTGAGAAGGAGGCAAGCCATAAAAGACTCTTAACTATACAGAACAGGGAGTTGCTGGAGGGGAGATGAGTGGGGGATGGGCTAGATGGGTAATGGCCATTTAGGAGGAGGGCACTTGATGCAATGGGCATTGGATGTTGTATGTAAGTGATGAATCACTAAATTCTACTCCTGAAACCAGTACTACACTATATATTAACCAACTTGAATTTAAATAAAATCTTGGAAGAAAAAAAATTTATGACAATTTGAAAGATTAAAAAAAAAAAAGTCTACTATTTCGACTGTTGTTTATCAACACCTGGGAAATTACAACTAATGCAATTCAAGGAGAAAAAGACATAAAGAACTTTAAGTATGGAAAACACAACTATTTTTCACTGTTTGAAGCTAATGGATTGCCCGCGGGTAGTGAATTGGCAGCTGAAAACCTCTGAACTGAGAATGATTTTAGTAACCCAGTTGATACAAAACACATATGTAAAACCCAGGAGCCATTTTAAAGTAACATTCGGTGGCATGAAAGTACATTTGGTGTGTCTAGCAATCATTGCTTCTATCTCGTTCCAAAATGTTTTCATTACCATGGGAACTCTGAACTATTTTTGTAACTTTCTGTAAATGTTAACAGTCAAAAATAAAAATTAGCAAAAAGAAAAAAATGGGGGCAAGAGAAAAAATCCCAGCAGTGTTCATATGTGCAGTTACATCACTCAGAAAATAGATCACAGGGCCACCTGGGTGGCTCAGTCAGTTAAACAACCGACTCTTGATCTCAGCTCAGGTCTCCATCTCAGGGTCATGAGTTCAAGACCCTCGTTGGCCTCCACGCTGAGCATGGAGCCTAGTTGGAAAAAAAATGGACCACAATTGTTTCACATGTTAATACAAATATAAATCTCCTGGAATAGGGACTGGAAACTTGCGAACACACAGTAAATGAGAATGATGCATTCATTAAATTAGCTAAAATTTCTTGAGGACCTCCATGTGTCAAACACTTGTGCTGTTTTTTTTTT
>NW_023245067.1:0-633 GCF_002007445.2 Ailuropoda melanoleuca
CCACAGTAGAAATTAACACATCTCTAATCGCAGGGAAAATTAAATGGTAAGCAAACATTCTCAGTTCTGATAGAGAGAGCATACAACTAAACACTTCTCACAAAGTTTTAAGTGATGCCTGTAATCAGTGGTTAACTTAATGGAAGGACAGCCACAGGATATTGCAGATTTCTATACCTTCATCTGGCTAATAACTACAGGTTTTAAAAGAGTCCATTTAGGAAAAGTATTATCCAGGAACACCTTCCTTTCTTACCCGCATGTTTCCCATTCCCCACTCCCACTCACTCCCAACACATACAGACTCTACAATTAAAGACATTCACAAACATCTAGATACTAGATACATTAGTGTACCTTCAGCATCATGGACTTCCATCATAGCTAGAAACATTACGTTGAANATTGAAATTACTTTCTTTCTTTGTGGCAGGGAGATGTTCAAGGGCAGGGACCTCATCTGACTCATTTATTCACAGCAAATACAATAAGCTGGTACAGACTAAGTGTACAACACATGGTTTTTGAGCTAATTGGACTTGAGCCAAACACTGGGAGACAGCATGAGTCAGAGATGAGTGTGACTTGTGATCTGTCAGATGATAGGAGCTCTCACTGACCCTGGCACAGCAG
>NW_023245068.1:0-1814 GCF_002007445.2 Ailuropoda melanoleuca
CCCCGCCCTCCACCCTGTGTACTAGAAACAAAATAAGGTTTATTTTGTTTGGCGCATACTTACTCTATACAAATAGAATGAATTAATGACTGCACGCACAGCGCTTTTGGAGAAAGTGCTCGGTGCTCAGTGGAGGGGCACGGAAGGAGTTAGCCTTCTGGGTAGAGGAAGTAATTCTCTTGATCCTCAAGTAGTTCCTAGAAGCCGCTGTTCTGCCTGTGAGTTCCCCTGCTCTGAGTAGGGCGCAGACACATGCACTACATGTATTTTAGGTGGCTCCCAAAAGAAAGACTCACTCAAAAGTCTCCACTCCCCAGTCCTCTCTGATTCCTCGAGGCCAAAGTTTTCCTTATTCTCTGTCGTTTCGTCCACATATAAAAACACTGATTTCATTCTGTAAAAATCTCCACATTCTCTCCCCTCTGGAGTATCATCTACTTGGGAACAAGAAAGTGCAGTATGTTTTTGTTTCTGTTGATGTCAGGTATAGCAGGGAAAGGGCACTCAGTAAATATGTGGATAAATAAAGGAATGAATGCTACCTTAATATCTACCGCCAAACCAAGTCCATTTCTTTCATGGAAAGTATGTGTTCATTGCCCAGAGAATCTGTGAGTTTGGAGCCAAAGGACTTCGGACGGTGACTGAACTAGAGTCTGTGAAAATTAAACTAGGGCAATATTATGTGTTAGGAGCATAGTGCTGCCAATATTATTCTACCTTAGGAATCTAGCGTGACAGCAAACGTTTTTGAAAGTGATTAAAAGTATGAATAGAATACACAACATAATTCGAAAACAGCTTGATTTGGGGCACCTCGGTGGCTCAGTTGGTTAAGCGTCGGCCTTTGGCTCAGGTCATGATTTATGTCCTATAATGCATTCACAGCATTTAGTGCCTTTCTATTTGCTTTGGCCCCAAGAATCGGTGAGTAGCTACTTGAGATAATACTTAGAAAACATCTGGTCATGGTTTATGAGATGAACTCTCCAAAGCATACTCTATTCTGACCCTCGGTTACCTACACAGCTTTCTTTTTTCCCCCCAGTATTGACCCTTATAAATCCTTTAAAATATTGCTTAACATTTACTCCTTAGTCTACAAGTTTTTCAGTAACTTTGGCCAAAAATATGTTTCTCTCACAATTTCAGAGTGTATCGGAAGATTATCCATATTGCTCCTACATGGGGGCCGGTGAGTCCTATTTTAACCCTGGCTGAAAAGAGTGTTCTTCTCATATTCTAATACATATCTGATTCTTAGTTCCCCCCAGATAAAATGCCGTCCAAACAATGTGTTTTGTCTTACTCATCACATGAGACATAAAATGCTGGTTTGCATTAAATCACCAATTGGACACATTATTCCATAGACTAAACATCTTTGGCTTTATTATATCCTCCATATAGGTTTTATATCCAAGGTTTTATATCCAAGAGGTAAATTATGTAAACCATATTCTATAGTAAATCAGGTGAAGTGATGGAGTAAGCCCCAACAAAATTATTCAGTTGAGAACTGTGATGATTACATCAACAGTCTCTTATATTTTTGAAAAGATTACTTCCAGGACAGAAATTGCTCAGGTTTCTTGTTTCCATACCATATCCTAACAATGTTTTTAAGTACTTTTATTAATTTATTAATTTAATCAATTCTCCCAACATTTCTATGAGGGAGTTAATATTACTCATTAAAAACAAATAAAGCACCAAGGCATTTATTTCCTTGTCCAATTTCAAAAATATAGAAAGCATAACAGGAATTCGGAACCATTGGTTCTTCTCTAGAGTCAGAAGTCTCAGGACCACAC
>NW_023245069.1:0-1814 GCF_002007445.2 Ailuropoda melanoleuca
AGGTTCCAATTCATCCCACAGAATTTTCTAAATGTTAACAGGTATACCACAGCTAGAGGGCTGTAAAAAGTGAATTGTATTCTCACTTTTCTGTAACTGCAGGATGTGGTGAACATACTTTGGGGTTTAATCTCTCATAAAGAAGCTGTCTGCCCTCTGAAATGTGATTTAAACAACTAACAACTTTTAAGATCTACTCTACTATCCCAAATGCAAATTTAAAATTCATTCCAAATTCAATTTCAGAAGATTTGAACAAATCTTTATTTATATAAACATACTGGTCTGCAAGAAAAATACGGCTATGAAATATGCGTTTAGTTTAGTGTGTACTGGATTCATTAGAATGCCTGATTTTTTAATCACGCTCCTCACTTCTATTTGTTTTACTGATACGATAAATATCTGTAAACCTACGGCTAAAACAAAAGCTAAGAACCTGACAAAAATCTACATTTACCATATGGTCAGCTCAGGTAATTGTATTTATGCCAATTTCGTGTTATATTAGCTTTCCTAGTGTTCGAGATACTTTACAGAAAGCATAATATGATTTGAAATAGGCTTCACAGCAGAGAGATGCTTTCAGTTAAAAATATTCATACCATCAATATTTTTGGAAAGAGTGTTGGACCTATTAGCTGTAGGGTAGGGAGGAGGTAAGAACAGAAGGAGAAGGTAAGGACAGGTAAGTTTAATTGCTTCTATGGCCATTTTCATATCACCAACGAACTTTAGTCTTTTTCAGTAACAGAATGTTTTCCAAAATTAACTAGAAGATAGAGCCTTTGAGGGGGTATGCCTCCTTGATCCCTTTGTCCTGGAACTACACACAGAGAGAGGCACTTGGCCATCTGCAGACAACGACGGGCTCTCTAATAAAGAAGGGACGCGGAGGCACCCTACGCACCGTGAAGCATTCCACAGCGCACGAGTGACACTGGTACAAGCCAGATACGTTCATGGAAATGGACAGAAGGAAACAGAAATGTGGCAAACGACAGAAACAAAAACCCAGCAGAGCGACAAAGCCATTCTCATCATGGCTCACCTGGGGATCTGGCTGCAGAGTAGGCACTGGCATGGTGGCCACCCCGCTTTACTGTGCACATTCAGTGGGTACAGAGAGGAGGAGACAGCAAGGAGAGCAGTTATTCAGCAGCTCTGAATGCATATACAAAAAGGCTAAAACAACCTGACCAAAGGAAAGCCGGGTGGGGGCTGAAGGGGAAGCAGTGGACAGAATGTCCAAAACACTCCGTCTTTTAGAGGGTCTGATGCTTGACAGAGCTTTTATTGATACTACTTTCACGTGTTCTAGATTTCCCACCTGTCAAATCATGGTTTTTCACAATCTTTTCCTTAATGGGAAATGATACCAGCAAAACTGATAATTACTACAAACCTTACAGAATTAATACATCAAGATTTTTATAGGTGTTTTCAGCTTCTAAAAAAGGCCCCCAAACAGTCAAAATTATGACAGATCTACAGGTTTAGAACCTGAAAGAAACTTAATTACAGCTAAGTCTGACTCTTAAATAAGTACCAATTTCCAATAATATTCATTGCTACTTAAATTGCTTGATGAAGGAAAAGCCTGTGAAACTTAGCAAGTAAACGCGTTCTGTGTCAGACGTATGTTTTAAACCAGTAAGAGAAGAAAAATATCCACAATCATACAGCACAAAGTTAAAAATACAGTACACTCCAAATGGGAAACACTTCTACATAAATACCAGAAGATTCTAGATATAGGCTGTTCTTGAGAAAATGTGTGAGAATAAAACAAACAAGCGTCTTAGCAGATTTAT
>NW_023245070.1:0-1814 GCF_002007445.2 Ailuropoda melanoleuca
TTTCTTTTTTTTTTTTTTTTGATAGAACACAATTATTTCACAAAATTTCTGGAGCAGTAGTTGGTTAATGTATCAATGCCATCAATGTGTCCTCCAAAATTTCCTTTTTACAAATCAATACACCAAGGGAATAATTTATCTAAAAATTGAAGTCTGTAAGCTCTGATGTATTGTATTGCTTTGTACAGCACCAGAATCTACGAACTTACCGAAAAGTTGTAAATAAATGTTGTTATAACATTAAAATAGAAAAGTTTTCATTCTCTTATCTTTTACTTTTTAAATTTACTTTTTAAATTTCTTTTAAAAGAAATTTTAATTTGGGTATAATTGACCCAGAGTGTAACATTAGTTTCAGGTGTAGGAAATAGTGATTTGATAAGTAAATACATTACCCTGTGCTCACCACCGGTGTAGCTACAATCTGTCACCATACACCACTGTTACAGTATCACTGACTGTATTCCCTATGCTGTACCTTTTATCATCATGACTTATTCGTTGGATGAACAAGTTCTCATCCTATAAAAAAAAGGAAAATCCTATAGAGTCAAATATAAACAGTTTGGCACTCAAAATTCAGAAATATGTTGGTTGATACACACCACTAAGTGTGTCTAAAAAAGTTTTTACTCTTTTATCAGGGCTTATTCAAAAAAATCATTTTAACATTAGAAAAATAATATTTTAGATAACAGTGGAAGTATGAGAATAAAAATGGTATCAAAATATAATTAGGAACCTTTCTGGTAAAATATAAGTTAATTTTTGAAGTGTGAAATATGTAGAAATACTTTCAATATATGTACCTATAGAGATTTAGAATATACAATATAATTTAGAAAACACTCTTACCTATCAATAAATAAAGGCCACAAATCTAGAAGAAAGTATGTAAAAATGGAATTTACAGGAGAGAGAACTCTTCAGTCACTAACATGTTCTTATATACTTGTAATTGATGATATGCAGAACAAAGGTAGAGTGAGATACCACTTTATACCAATCAAATTGGAGGGAAATAAGACAACTGACTATTAATAAATTAAACATGTCTGTGGAGATATGGATATAGGCGTTTATAGTAGTCATGGAAATTTAAATTAATTAAGCTCCTTAAAAAGGTAATTTAACAGTAGCTGTTGTAATAAACTAATGTCCAGATCCAGTATTGCCATTGATTGGCATCTACAATTCCATATGTGTACAATCAGACGCTGCAGCAATGTTCATTTAATCCTGCCTTTAGTAGTCAGAAATAGTAAGAAACACATTAAATACTACTCTATAGAAGAATGGATCCATGAAATTGGCATTTTTTATATTAAGATGTACAAAAGCAGCTATTAGAAAGTATAAGTTCACACCTTTATTTGCTAACATGGAGAACTCTCCCAAATACATTGTTCAAGGAGTATCATAGGATATAGATTATAATTTGCCACGAAAGTTTATAAAACATCTCTACTCTCAGTACTTTCTTATATGTTTGTATTCACATATACATGTATGAACATTTATATATTTATTCACACTTGCACATGTTGACACACGTGTGTACACACATTTGCAAACTTTATAGAACACGCAAATCTGTGACTTACTTTAGACACGATTTTGTAACTTACTTTAGAAGCTCTTTTATAGGATCACGGTAGCCAATAAATAAATAAAAGGGAGCTCTCCATTTTTCTTTAAACTGACAGTTGCCTATAGCATATTAAAAACTCACTATTAGAAAGGTGATCTCTCAATTGATGCAGAAAAAGCATTTGACAAAATACAGCATCCTTTCCTGATTAAAACCCTTCAGA
>NW_023245071.1:0-6323 GCF_002007445.2 Ailuropoda melanoleuca
GGCTCAATGAAATTTAGAATGAATTTTGCCACCAGAAAAAGTTAAATTCACTAGATGGATGGCAGGCAGACAGCAAGGGATGGCCAATAAGTCATTGGCTATATGATCTTTTCATTGGTGATTAGGTCACTGGGGCTGATAAAAGAATCACTTGGAACAACGGCCAGATGTTATACTAACTGGACATACTTTAAAAATATGCTGTATTATCTTTAATTAAAAACAAAGAACTTTCCAACCATTTCACTCACTCTTGTCTCTCTCCTTAATAATGACATGGATACATTTTCTTTGGGGAAAAGAAATCCATGATTTGTTGCATTCACTCACCAATAATGAAAATGTCAGAGGGCATTGGCATCTTTCCCATGAAACACATCCAGAGACCAGAATGTCTCTCTGTTGGTGATCATACAAGTTCTTCCCAGGTTGGCACCTCCAGTCGCCATACACAGGTTCCCAATGTCAAACTTGATGAAATTGGTCCTTTTGCCAGTCTCAAAATCAATCTGAATAGTGAATCAATCACCAGATGAGGGACTCCTTTTGTGCCCACGATGGATTTCTCACCTTGCACAACTTGTACTTAGCCTTCTCAAGTGTAATATGATGAACAACAAAGTAACCCTTGGTGTCAGAGATCAGATGAAAATTTTCTACAGTCTTGTCAATCCTGATGGCATCCATAAAACTGGCAGGGTAGGTTATATCAGTTCAGACCTTGCCATCAATCTCAATGAACTGTTGCACACAGATCGTTGTTACTTCATCTGTCAGGGCATACTTGAGTCTGTTCCTTAGGAGAATGTTGAGAGGGAGACATTCTTTCAACTGAGGGGAACCGGCAGATGGATGAGGAGCAAACACACTGGTCATTTTATCCAGCACCTAGTGCTTTGGAACTGCCACACATTTCAGATGTTTCTTGGGCCCACAAACCGTGGCTGTGGTAGGCATGGAAGAAGCCACCCTTGATTGTTTTTTGCGAAAAGAACAACTTAGCTCTCTCACACTTTATTCCCTGAGTGACCAAATGGACTTAAAATTGTTAACAGCTTAATCTCCAATTGCCATTGAGGTTAAAGATACAATTTTTAAAAAATACCCTGGTGATACCTATGATACTTTTAGTTTTAAATTGAACACAACAGAAATGCAAGCAAAATTATTCAAAGGAAAAACTTGTTGAAAATATAGTCCACAGAGTCAAAGGAATAACTAAAAATCAATTTGGCTTCAGAGAGGACAAGAGCTTGGATTTCACCCAAATCCAGGTAGTACAGATTAATGGATAATCTCTTAAGGGGTTCAATTTTTAGAATAATTCATTTTATCCATTTTTTTCTTCATCCCTGAGTTGCTTATGTAGAGATTCTGATGCCCAGGAAAGACAGTATGGTAAGCTGGGTTATTCACAGCCTGTTGGGCTCTCAGGCACCTTTACGGGTGGTCCCTTCAGCCTGCATGCAATGGCAGAAAGGCAGTATGTGGGGCTCTGGATACATGCTGCACTTCTTTTAGCTACACAGAATTGCCATTTCCTTGATTTCTGATTGTCAATTTAAACTTGCCAAATAGAGCCATTATTCATTCAAGATTGTTTTGACTAGTCTTATCACACACTTAATTTTTTACATATCTGGCTACTAGAAAATCTACAAGGATTTAAATCACTGCCAAGGAAAGTTCAAGTTTACTTGGAAATTTTTTAATCAATCTGCTTATTGAACAACTATTATATATAAACCAGAAGTTATATCAAGAAGCATAGATTTTTTTTAATTCAGCACATAAACACAGAATATAAATGCTTTATTCAGGTAATAAACTAAGCTATTCACAAATAAAGAACATTAAATAGATATGCCTTATAATCCATCAAATGATAGAGCTGAAACTTAATAAAGACTTACTTTCTTTAGCAGTGCAGTAGAAAATATATTTGTACTGTGGTTGAGACTGACTAGCTACTCACCAAATCCACTAGCCTCCCATTCCTCTCAGGCACAGAGCTAGGCAACATTTCCCAGCCTTCTTCTTGATAATATGTGACCAGATGACTGAGTTCTATGATATGGGCCACTCTCAAGCCTGGCCAATAAAATCGTCCCATGTGATCTTCAAAACATCTTCTCCTCCATTTAATTGGTGGATTGTGCTGTCCATGGTGATTGTCAGAAGTCATTTATTTTGTATGTGGTATTGCTTCTTCAGCCTGAGTCCTTGAATGACTGTATGGAAGAGATACTTTCCAGTGCTCAAAACTATGATTGCTTGGACTTCACAAGTGAGGAAAGAAAATGGTCTTCTAATAAAGAAACTGAAATTATAGGATTTTACTATTATAGCATTTAGCTTTCTTTTAATTAATACAAATGCATACGACATAGGGTGGTTGAGGGGCTTAAATGAAATAATGCATATAAAGAACTTAATAGAGATCCCACCAAAAACTAAGACCTACAGTCGAAGTTCACTGTTATGAGTAGGTAAACTGTGTTTAGCTGAATAGAAAGAAAAAAAACTATATTCAATTATTTTACAAAAGATTATTAGCATTTGTTCATCTAAATAAATTTGTATCTAATTTTTTTTTCCAATTTTGCATTTAGGGTCAGTGCTGAAGTTTTCAGTATCTTCTTTTTTTTATAATAATTTTTTATTATATTATGTTAGTCACCATACAGTGCATCCCTGGTTTTTGATGTAAAGTTCCATGATTCATTAGTTGCTTATAACACCCAGTGCATCATGCAATATGAAGTTTTCAGTATCTTCTATAAGTCAAAAATTTGGAATATCAAACTGAACAGAAGTACTCTTTTTTTCCCCAAATATCCCAGAATTATATTTCATCTCTAAAAATTAGTGTTTCCAAAAGCTCTTTTAGACCTATCTTATTTTTTCTATATCCGTATCTGATATAAAAAATTCTGGGGCCCCTAAGTGGCTCAGTTGGTTGAGCAACCGACTCTTGGTTTTAGCTCAGGTCATGATCTCAGGGTCTTGGGATCGAGTGGGGCTTCACACTCAGTGGCGAGTCTGCTTGAGATTCTCTCTCTCCTCCCCCCTACCCCTCCCCAAGCTCATGCAGAGTGCACACTCTCTCTAAAATAAGTAAATAAATCTTTAAAAATTTCAGATAGAGATTAATAATGTAGTTATTAAGGGAAATGGGAATGAGAGTTAAAAATAAGTCATGTTGGCCTTTTATTCCTTAAACTCAGGCCACGAGTATTGAATTTAAAAAAAAAGATGAAATAAAAATAAATTAAATTGATCTCAAGTCAGAAACTGTAATATTTTCTTGAGCAGCTTGGTAAGAACTAAAAGCCAAAATTCTTTGTCAAGTAGTCATTGCAAGTTTCAGGCTATTTGCTTACAATCTAAGGAAATATTTAATTGCCTTTATTTTTTGCCATCTAATTTAAGAGTGTTGGAGAGAAGGGCGCCTGATCCGAATGTTGGCTTGGGTTGAATGATCCATTTTCCTACATGTATAAGAAATTAGACTCCAATGTGACATGTACTATGCCAAGGTGGACAGATCCAAATTCTTAATCAAACTTCCCTGTCTGTGAAATGTAGGTTTAATTTTTCTAAAAATAAGATAGACCTTGATGTAATTCTATGTAAGGTGTAGAAATTGGAATCAAACCATGAGGGGCACCTGAGTGGCTCAATCGGTTGAGCATCCAACTCTTGATTTCAGCTCAGGTCATGATCTCAGGGTTGTGAGATCGAGCCCTGCGTGGGGCTCCATGCTCACCATGGAGTCGGCTTGCCCCTCTCCCTCTGCTTCTCCCCCCACTCGCACTCTCTCTCCCTCTCAAGTTAAAAAAAAATTTTTTTTTTAAATGATCTTGCTGTACTCCTAGGAGTTTGGCAGCTCGATAATCTCAAAAAGCTTGGAAGTGGTCTCATGACATGGACTTAAGTATTTAATTGAAGCAATATGTGGCCATAAGCCTATTGCAGAGATTGAAAATGAAACTCTTTATAAAAAATGGTATTTGTTTTTCTTTGTTAGAAAGAATTCAACACTACCTTTACACCAAGGTAGACGTGGAAATGAAAGGTTGTACTTGCCAACATCCTGTTTGAGTCTCCATATTGTCTTTCTGTCTAAAATTAAAAGAATTATTTCAAAAATACTGAAGTGTTCCTATGTATTTGCAATACGTTGCTGATGCTATGAATCCAGTGACTTTGATGTAAGCAATAACACCCCCAAATCCTCACATGCCCCCTAATCCATATAACAAAACACAACAAGACTCTTTTTTTATCTTTCAGTAAACTCACAGCCTTTTACATGGAGTAGAAATATAGCCTTAATGTACTTTATGACATTCACCTAGAACATGATTTTCAAGTCTCTAAGGATACTGTGTTCTCTGCAAGGTCACAGTGACACGAACAAAGCAGCCTGAATGACTAATGGAGAAATCTTTTGTACCTCTGTGCAGATCCCTCAATGCAGACTGCTGGATTCGACAATGGAATTCAAAACAAAATCTGTTCCTGATTAGATATAATTAAAATGGCTGCTTTGTGTCAGGTACAAACTCTCATCCCCAACCTCGCCCCAGCTCTGCTTTCTTAGAACTCAGAGAGGTTTAACTCTCGTGTTTATAAAGCTTACAGTAAAAATTTAAAGTCAGTTGTGTCACAGTTTTCTGGAAAACCAAACAAATAAGCAAACAAGCCGGGAAATGAGGAAGTCACAATGATTGGAACTCTCTGCTAACCATTTGATTATGTTCATTCTAAAGAAAAAGATGTTTACAAGTTTGTCTTCGTTCTGAATACTAATTGGCACTGGGCTAGTGGGTGAGTCTCTTAGGTAGGCATTCACAGTGCGCCAAACGAGCTGGTTCTCTGAACGTGCAAGGTAAGCAAATAGTGGGATCCCCCTGATAAAGAGAACCTTGGATTTTAGGGGTGTGTGTGAGTTCATCAACTGTCTTCCTAGCCTAGTATGTCAGCACTGATTTTCACATGGGATTTCAGATCCTTCTATCGTCACACAATATGGAGTTCCAAAATCTGGATCCCAAAGTGTCAGCTTAAAAGTACAAAAATTTATTTTCTGCTTGCTTTTGAAATTATTAAAAATGATTTCACATTTCCACCCTCATATGTGTGTGAATGTACGGATGTGGTCAAATCATGCATACGCTTTTAGTGCAGTAGTTGCAAAAAATATTTTTTGCTTCTCCTGTCTTCCCTTTTCCTTCCTCTCCACTACCCTCTTCCAGTCCCCCAAAGCCCATCTTCACAGTCTAGTAGTGCCCTTCCATCTTTCTTCTTATGCCTAGATAACCATTTTAATCATGTAGGAATATTTATGCAGATGTACTGTTTATGTGATGTATATTCACATAAATATGCATATAGATGTAAGATTTTTGACCTTTATTTTAAAGAAAATAGAATACATGATATACATATTTTGTATTTTTCTTTTGCCACCCAACATAGTACTTTGTGGAACTCTCCCCAAGTTACCTGGAACACAAAGGAATAGCAAGAGCAGGGGAGTGGAGAGAGGGATCTTGACTGGTGGGGCAGAGTATATTATTAACGTTATTAGAATTACCAGCATATAACAGTACTAAAAAGCAGAGTGACTTCTCTTTGGGTGTATTGATTATAGACAATGAACCCCCTATTGCTTTCATCCAAGTGAGTTGTTTCCACCACGTCTCACACCTATTTAGTAAACCACAGTGGGCATGGAGCTCTAATTTGTTATCTTCAATAGCTGTAAAATATTCCAGAATATGCATATGTGTCTCATAACTCACAGTTGAGCAAATTATTTTCTTATTGAAGGACATTCTTTTTTTGTTTTGTTTTGTTTTTTCCATAGCTACTTTACTATTCTAGGTTCTTATGTTCCAAGTTTCTGGTACTTTTTATCTGTCAAGAAAAGTTTCAAGATAAAATTTCTTGCTCCAAAAGAATATGCATTTTTGTTTGTTTCTTTGTTTAATTTTATAATTTTTATTTTGTTATGTTAGTCACCATACAGTATATCCCCAGTTTTTCATGCAATGCTCCATGATTCATTACTTGCGTATAACACCCAGTGCTCCACGCAATACGTGCCCTCCTTAATACCCATCACCGGCCTGGCCCAAACCCCTACCCCCTCCCCTCTGAAGCCCTCAGTTTGTTTCCCAGAGTCCACAGTCTCTCATGGTTCATTTCCCCTTTCTGTTTTAATTCTAGAGATAGTTCAAGAATATTCTTGGAAGTGCTCTTAAGGTTCCAAGTTTCCACCAGCAAAGATTTTTTTTTTCTCTTTCTCTCTCTCT
>NW_023245071.1:6337-10665 GCF_002007445.2 Ailuropoda melanoleuca
TTTTTTTTTTTTTGTTTAAATTACTGTGATGGATAGAAATACTTCGTTTCATTAGGACTTACGTTTGCTTGAAATTTTTTGAGCTTTAGCATTTTTTTATGTGCCTGTGACATGCTTGTTTGCTGCTTTGCTCTTCTGCATTTACACATTTCTATTGTATTGTTTCTTTTTAGTAAAAAAATAGGAGCTTTTGGATATTATAAATTGAGTTTTCTGAATCAAAAATACTTTTTTCCCCAAAACAAATGTTTATCTCTAAAATTTATTTTGCTACTTTTTGCCATTTACTTACTCATTAATTAAACACATATTTATCAACTACTTAGTATGTGGTGTGGTAAAATCTCAGTTGGAACAGATTTTTAAAAGAATGAAAGGAAAAAAGGAGTAAACAAAAATTGTTTTTATACAGAAGAATTTTAATCATATTAACATAGGTCCATCTTTTCTTTTTAATCCCTTGGGTTTCTAGTCTTGATTAAGAAAGTTTCCCCTATCACTAGAAAGGTAAATATAGTCTTCTAGATTTTCTTACCATATTTTTATTTGTACTGTTTAGTTTTACATATGAAATTGATAAATGCAATTTAAGATTGGAGTCTGTCACAAGTTGGTTCCCTGTGAAGCTGACCCTAAAATGAATATTTATCATGCAAATTTTATCATGACGTGCTCTCGGTATTGTCACCTGTGAAAGTCGGTTTGGGCCGAGGGAGTAGCTGGATTGCCACGACCTCTCAGTGAGGACTCCATTCAAATCCATGGAGGTTCCGAAACTGGGGTGGTGTTTTGTTTTTGTTTTTGTTTTTGTTTTTGTTTTAAGATTTTATTCATTTATTTGACAGAGATAGAGACAGCCAGCGAGAGAGGGAACACAAGCAGGGGGAGTGGGAGAGGAAGAAGCAGGCCTCCACCGGAGGAGCCTGATGTGGGGCTCAATCCCATAACGCCGGGATCACGCCCTGAGCCGAAGGCAGACGCTCAACCGCTGTGCCACCCAGGCGCCCCTGGGGTGGTTTTTTTTAAGTTCCAGCGAGGAGGCTGGACCAGTTATCGGTCAAGGCTGCTTTAGGGAGGTGGTATAACTTGGTTTAAGCAGCTTTTTTCAATTGGGCAATTCCAAAAATGATTAGCAAGACTGTCTATAAGGAGCACTCTCAGCAATTGGGTAAGAAGGGGAATTTGGAAGCACATCATAGCATCCCCTAGGAGATCCAATCTTATATTCTAACCAGATAGGCAGCGAGTCTTACCTACGCCATTATGGAGTAATGTCACCAAATAAAATATCACATTCAGAATATATTAAATTATACTGACATATATATTAAATTATATAAGCAGCCAATCGTATCTGTACCCCTATAGAATAATGTCGCCAAGTAAAATATCACATTTATCGTATATTAGATTATATTGACATGTATAACAGGTATTCTGGGGTCATTTCCAGATTCTTTAATCCTTATCAATTATCTATTTGCCATATAGACAGAAAGGTGGATTTTTGGATAAAGGAGGAAGTGTCTTAAGGACGTGGCTTATTATTTCTGTAAATCTACTGATCTACCACCTCCTAAATACTTGTGGATAAGGTGTTTTCCTTTAACTATCGATCTCTCCCTCTGATTTTAAAGAAATACTAGGTGTATTTTTTTCTTTGAACTTTGAAAAACATTAGGATGTACAGAACTTTATATGTAGTTACACACTACAAAGAACTAAACCTCAGGGAAAAATAATTCTCTTTTTGACTTGCCTCTGAGACAGTATTCCTGGGGGCTGATACCACAAAACCAAATGTGTTGATACTTCCTGGTCTGTACATAGGGAAGGTAGGAACGACACACTAGAACATGTGAATTAGAAAACATAATGAAGTGGGGCGCCTGGGTGGCACAGCGGTTAAGCGTCTGCCTTCAGCTCAGGGCGTGATCCCGGCGTTGTGGGATTGAGCCCCACATCAGGCTCNAACGTTGGCATTGACAGGGAAGCAGTCAAAGCAGTCAAAATGACTGAAAATTCTGTTTTCATTAAAATGATCTTTTGTTTTACAGTTTTTGTTTGTACAAAGAAAGAAAACGTCATCTTGGGGGGGGGACAATTAAGAAGCTCAGCTCTCACTGGACATTTCTGAATATGAACTTTTAGAAAAGAAAACAGGCATAGTTATTCAGATCTGCTTTATGATTTCAGACAATTATGCAATATTGAATAGACTACATAAATTCTCAGAGGCTTAGTTTCTTCATTTTTGTAATTAGATGCATAAAAATAGGGACTTTAACCTGAAGTTAGTGGAGTCAGCTTTGAGAGTTTGGAGGCAAAGTTTGTATTTTTCCAGGGAAGGAGGATTGATAACTTCCAACAAATGTTCTCAGACACCTATGGCTCAAAAATGTCTCAGAAATACTCTCAAGATATTTGAAACAGTATTAGATTAGTATTAGATTGTTGTACCACTGGGCTTTGTATATTTCAACTAGCTTTAATGGAGAAAACTTATTTAATCTGTGCTGTGGTCTTCTAAGAGTTAATATTTATTGGGGGTGTACCATGTTTTGAGCATTCTGTGGAACACTCTAGATGAGTTATCTCCTTCAATCTTTGCAGTATGGTAAAGTAGGAGTTAATACTACTCTCATGTAATGAATGAGGAATTCGAGCATCAGAGAACTCATATTACTTTTCATAGCCTTGAGGTTTGTACGCTGTGGCATCAAAATCTAAGGCCAGGTCTTACGCCAAATGAGCACTCTTATGATCCTTGTGCTTTAATGCGTTTGAGGGAGAAATGCTGCAATGATAATGCTTTCCTGAACTACAGAGTCTGGACAAAATCATAAGTAATCATGGATTTGTAAATAATTTATTGAAAAGATAAAATATGAGATTGGATTCTAACATCCTTGGGAGGCGAAGAAAAAACTAGTTAGTTCAACAAATACTCAGTGTCACTGATTCTGCCTTAATCCATTGTCCTTCCCTCTGCAACGTCTTTTCAAAAATTTCTCTCAATGAGGTAAAAGTCGCAATTATCCTCTGCTTGCTGTAAGGCAAATCCTAGATGTTAGTGATTCTGCAGCGTGCCATATGTGGGCACGGGAGTTTCTTCATGCTATGAAAGCAACAAAAGAAGACATGATTATCTTTGGAAGAAGAGAGATGGAATAAGAATAATCCACATGATCCACAGCTTGGATGCTCAGAGACAATCCTGTAGTGGATAGCATGGTATAGTAAGTGAGTGAAAATACATGCATTATTATCAGGAGAGGCACCTGGGGTATTATAAATTGGTGTAGTAAAATCCTTTCGGAAAGCAATTTGGCAACCTGTCCGAAAGCTATAAAAACCTTTATACCTTTGACCCAGTAATATCTCTCCTGAGAATTTATCCTAAGTAAATAATTCAAAAAAGGAACACAGCTATATGCATACAGTTATTAATTACAGCATTAACTCTACCAGTAAAAAGAAAAAAAAAAGAGAAACAAAGTCCTCAACAAGAGAAAGATAGTAAATTATAGGTCTTTAAGTCAAAAAATATCAGGTAACTATTATAATTGTAATTATGAATACTGTAGCAAAATGAAAAACATGTACAATGGAGTTCATGAAAATAAAGACTACAAAATTGCAGATATTTAATGATGAAGATTTTAAAAAGAGATTCGCACGGGATAAAAACCAAGGGAGATGGAAGAAAGAGAAAGCAGTTGCTATTATAATAGTGAGAATTGGGGCAAAATCAGTGCCTTATGGACATATTGTCATAATGCTATTAGCAAACTGTATGTAGATATCAGAACCTAAGGACCTGTGTTCCTAAGTCTTACATGTTCGTCCTGCTTCCACAGTACTTGTCTGAGATCTGAGACAAAGAACCAGTGGTTACCTGTATTCATTGTACTGATAGTTTGAAACCTATTCTGTAAATTTTGCTATTTTGAATTACTGCAGTTTATTAGAATAAAGCTATTGAGTCTGACTTTTTCAACTCTATATACATTAAGTACTTTTAGTTGTTTCTCATTGCGTTATTAGCTAAATTCTTAACTGCGTCTCCAGTTTATTACCTCCTATTTTCAAAATGCGATTTGTGAAAGCACGAATACAAGCAGGTACACATTCTTTTATTTTGAATTATTCATTGATTACCCAATATGTGCAAGGTACTGTAAGTCTCTCCTATGCTTACAGGATATAATTGCCTTACACTGTAATCAAGGAACCTCAAAGTCCATATGTTGTCTCTGAATCTCCCATAAAACTTTCTCTTGTGTAGCCAAAAAGCAGCACCTGTCAACCAAGTACTCTCCATTTGC
>NW_023245072.1:0-1814 GCF_002007445.2 Ailuropoda melanoleuca
GATACATCATATATATTATATATATATATATATATATATATATATATATATATATCACATCTTCTTTATCCATTCATCAATTAACATACATTTGGGCTCTTATAAATTTGGCTATTTCAGATGCTGTTGTTATTTTTAATTCTTGTTCTTTTCTTGGCACTCATCGACGACTTGGGATATGAAACATTGTAGGGATATGAAACATCTGGACAATGTTATTTTCCCCTGGAGAGAATTTCCTGTTCTCAGGTAGGGAGCAGAGGGGCAGACCACCTTAATCATTGAACAAACTTGGTACTAATTCTCTGTTTTTGTGAAGTTCAACTTAGATCTGTTTCATCAATGGTCCTCACACACACACACAGGCAGACACACAGACTTTCAATGGTTCCAACTCCTATCTTTAGTTTTCCATTGGTCCACCCTTCCTTGTTGGGCTCTGTACCTCAATTTTTTACCTCTCCAGCATGATGAACTTGATAAATCTTTGCTTTAACTTCAGTTAACTTTTATTTATCTTCTCAGTGTCTTGCCTTGTCTATCTAAGTTGAAAATACCCAAGGGAACACAGCTGCTGAACATGCAGCTCTATTTTCTGAAGCTCTTCTCTCTCTGGGATCTTGGTCCTTAAAATCCTGGCTGCGTTGTTATCTCTAGATTCCCACTTCGGTCTCCTAGTCCTATGGTATCGCGAGAAGATCTGCTGGCTTTCGGTTTCTTAGGAGCCTCATTCAGTTAGGCTTTTCAGACTCTTATGGTATTTTGGGTTTTTGTGTTTTTTTAAATCTATTTCTGATTGAAACATTGTTGACATACAACGTTATATTCAGATTCTTGTTCTTCATCAATATTTTCTAGATGCCTGGACTAGAAAAGTGTGTACAGAGCATTATTCTTACATCAGTTTCTTTCTTTAGTTTACTTTTCTAGATCTCGGCTACCTCAGTAGCTTTCTAATGCCCACAAACAGAAGTGGCAATTATTCTGGCTTTTCTAATGAGTTTTTCCAGGGTAAGCTGAGACAGTTGGGAGCGGAAGTCCCTAATCCACCATTTTTTAAGAATCTGTTTTGTCGTTTTTTGAATTCTATGATTGTTTTCTCCCATCTTCCATAGCTTTTTCTTACCAAGTAATTCCCATTCTCACAGATTATTTTAAGATAAAAAATTGTAAGGCTACTGTGTTAATTTTGCAAAGAATTAATTTTGTTTTGAACAAGAAAACAGAGTGATGAACAGAAAATGGAAAATTTCTGAAGATCTTTTTCATTTCCAAAAGTAGTATGTAACTATCGTTGCCAAGATAAATTAGTCAACTACGGAGGGAAACACTCTATAAAGTCAGCATTACTGAATAACAATCAAGTAATCAAAAACTGTCTCTCTTTCCTGCCTATGTCACCAATTCCCAAATGTTCAATAGGAGCAGAGAGTTATGGGATGGGGCATGAAGTGGCCTGTCATAGCAACTCTAAATATTAGATGAGTGAAATTGTAAATGAAGAAACTTCTCTAGAATATATTTGAAGTATTTGTTCCTAATGAACTTCTAGGATAATACTCAAAAGTTTAATACAGCAGCACATCTTGATGAGTAAGAAACTCAGTAAATTTTATCTCATAATCATTTTTTTCTAACTCTGTTATGTGATTCTCAGATTCATACAAAATTATTTTTTATCTGGAATTCACAGATCTTCTTATTTTTTTAAAAGGTTTTATTTATTTATTTGACAGAGATAATGACAGCCAGTGAGAGAGGGAACACAAGCAGGGGGAGTGGGAGAGGAAGAAGCAGGCTCCCAGTGGAGGAGC
>NW_023245073.1:0-1815 GCF_002007445.2 Ailuropoda melanoleuca
TTTTTTTCCCCTCAGAGGAAAATTAAAACTCTCACACATTAAGTCTTTTCAATCCCTTGTTTGTCTTGTGCTTTTGAATCAAAATGCAGGCGTGGGGAAAGTGGTGCTTGTAGGTGGACAGGAAATCTAAGTTGGAAATCTAAATTACAGTGGCCAAACTATCAGAACTCCAAACTCGAATCACCCCTTCATTGTCTCGAGGGCCAGAATGGGGTCATTAGGCCACAACACCAAATGCCACATCTTTCACAGAAGAGAGGACGGCCTTGATTGCATGGTTGTGCCTGGAAGGGGGGGGAGTGCAGAGTGATAAATGATGGCAGAGTGTGAAATCTCCAAACGTAATTTCCAAAGTAGTCTTGAAATAATCCTTCCTTTGGAGACCTGATATTCCCAGTCAAGATGGAAACAAAAGAAAATGGCCTATCTTTCATTTGGTTCAGTGGTCCAGAAAATGGGCCCTGGGAAGATAAAGCAGAGCTGGGTGTTTGAGGTGAACAGAAGGAGCCAGTAGGCGTTCGCTGGGGATTTTCTTTGCCTAAGCGTCTCCTCAACCTGGTCTTCCCCTCCCAGAAGACCCACTGGAGCTGCCTTCTTCCTCCCTTCAGGAGCTCCCTTTGAACAACCTCTGACGCTCTTTTCTTGGTAATAAGAGAAACCATATGCAGGGCTTCAGGGATACATTCCGAATGATGATTTATGCCAGCTTGTTCACAGCCTCCTCTCCCCATCCATAATTCTTCCAGAGAGCATTTAGCTAATTTGGAAAAAGTTTATCAGCTCTCCCAGAGAACAGTGTGCCTCCTAACTGTGGATGAATGTAATTCTGGTGGTTCTCTGACGGCTCAAAGCTTTACAAACGGAGTAACACAAATGTACAAAAAACTGCTTGACGACTTCTGAAGTTGATTACTCCTGGCGGGGCGGGCTGGGAGTGGGTGGAGGAGGTGGAGATTGACTCTCTGGATAGACTATTTGAATAGCCTTGGGGGTATTTCCAGAAATCGGACTTACATGAGCCAAACTAATCATGCCCTCCTCCTTGAGAACATCTTACTAAGCACCTAATATGTGCCAAGAGCTTTACTCCATGCATGTAACGATTTACAAAAAAAACATGGCCGGTGAACCTCAAGCAAAGGGAACACATGAGGTGAACTCTGCATTCAGTCTAGTTTTCTGCCAGGGCACACTTTGCAAATGGCAGCACAAGAGAGTAGATCCCAAAAGGTAGCAGTGGTCTCACTGTGTGGAATCGACAGAGTTCAGGATGCTGAGGTGGCTGGAATTTATGGGGTAAGGTATCAAAGAAGAAAGGACTGAACAGAGAAGTTGCCTCAGAAATCTGTACTCAGGTCTTTGGCAAACACCAAGCTGTGCATGTACAGGCCCAGAAGGGCGAGATGGAGAAGAGCGAGAGAGACTGTGAGCTCGGGGGGGATTCTTGAGGTTACACAGTGATGGAAGACAGAGCTGCTGACGCTCTGTACCTATGTTATCTATATTATCGAACACTCTGGGCATTCAGCTGGGACCCCAGAAAGGCCCATCCAGAGAATAGGACTATTCTAGCCCGAGCACAGGGACGATTCTTGACCCACCATAACGAAGCTTTAAAAAGCCTCAGTGGGGTGCCTGAGTGGCTCAGCCGGTTAGGTGTCTGACTTCGGCTTGGCTCGTGATCTCAGGGTCCTGGGATCAAGCCCCATTTGGGGCTGCCCACTCAGCGAGGAGTCTGCTTGTCCCTCTGCCACTCCCTCTGCTCATTTGCACACTCCCTCTCACTCTCAAATAAATAAATAAATAAATAAATAA
>NW_023245074.1:0-1815 GCF_002007445.2 Ailuropoda melanoleuca
AATCATCGAACTTTACATCAAAAACCAGGGATGTACTGTATGGTGACTAACATAATATAATAAAAAAACAAATAAAAAAAAGCAGAAAGGAATTGGGGTGCCTGGGTGGTTCAGTAGGTTAAGCATCTGCCTTCCGCTCAGGTCATGATCTCGGGCTCCTGGGATCGAGCCCTGCCTGAGGCTCTCTGCTCAGCAGGGAGTCTGCTTCTCCCTCAGCGCGCGCTCTCTCTCTCTCTCTCTCTCTCTCTATCAAATAGATAAATAAAACCTTTAAAAAATAACAAAAAACAGAAAGGGTAAATTGAGATAGGATGGGAGACCTAAGTCAGTAAAGTAAGTAAGGCAAAAAAAAGAAATAAAATGAATTAGTACTGGAAAGGAAGAAACTAAACTTTATTTGCCTATGATATATCAATATAGAAACCTCTCCAAAAAAAATACCAATAGACTTTTTGAATTAATAATAAATCTTAAATGGGACCTGAATGGCAAATCAACTGCCTTCTAAACCTAGAGCAACAAGTTAAAAAGTGTACTTTTTTAAATGATACCACTATGGCATTTTTAAAAATGTGAAGAACCTATGAATAAATATAGCAAAAGATCCTCATGAGAAAAAAATTACAAACTTTATTACTAGACATTAAATATAAATAAATTAAGACATATATCATGTTAATATATAACAAGAATCGTTATTATAAAGATGTCAGTTCTCCCCAACTTAATGTATAGATTCAAGTCAATTTCAATAAAAAGAGAAAACTCCACACAAAGTCTTATGAGTGTTGACAAACTAATTCTAAAATATATATGGGAGAGAAAGGAGCCAATGAAGGCTAAGATATGCCTAAAGAAGAACTAGGTGGGAGACGTTGTCTTATAAGACATATATAAAGTTATATTAACTAATATATTATGGCATTTGCTTTGAAATAGACAAATACACCCCTAGAACAGGAGAACCCAGAAATAGCTCCACGTATTTGGAATGTGATTTACGACCGAGCTGCCATTACAGAGCCGTGGAAGAAAGCTGTGCTTCCAATGAATTACGCTGGACAATTATTTTCCATATCTTATCCGTATCCATAAATTATCCATAGTTAAAAGGGGGTGAGGAATCTCACTGCACACACAACATTCAATTCCATACAGATTTAAAACTTAAATGTAAAAGGCAAAACCATAAAAAGTTTAGATGACAATCTAGGAGTCTTAGAGCAGGGACAGATTTCTTAAGCAAAGCATACACACACACACACACACACACCTAACCATAAAATAAAAGATGGGTAAATTTGACTACATTAAAATTAAGAACTTCTGTTCACCAGAAGACACCATTAAGGGAGTAGAAAGGCAAGGCACAGAGTAGGAAACTGACAAAGTGACAAATGCTTATATCCATACTATGTAAAGAACTACTGCAAATGAATAAGAAAAATAATCCAATAGAAAAATGGGCAAAGATGTGAACAGGGATTCCATAGATAAGGAAAACATGAATGTTCAAAGCAGAGGAAAAGATACCACTCTCCTTAGCAATTAGGAAAATGCACATGAAAACCATAATAAGATACGACTTCACTCATGACAGATTAGCAAAAGTTTAAAATCACATTATCAGGGTGCTTGAGTGGCTCAGTTAGTTAAGTGGCTGCCTTCAGCTCACGTCATGATGTCAGGGTCCTGAGATCCAGCCCCGCCTTGTGGGGGGGCGGTGGGTTCTGGCTCAGCAGGGGCCCTGCTTGTCTCTCTGCCTCTGCCCCTCCCCCCACCCCACCCCCACCCTCCCCGCTCATGCATGAGCTC
>NW_023245075.1:0-1815 GCF_002007445.2 Ailuropoda melanoleuca
ACACGGGGCTGGTGGGGGTGGGGGGGGGACTGCTGGTTCTGCAAAACAAAACACATTCTTTCCTGGCTTTTGTCCCTTCCACCCCTCCCTCCTCTGATAGCTTTCAGCCCTCTGATTTGAGTGACGTCCTGTTGCATCCCAGCTAACAGTATCAGCAAATGGCTGACCAACAATCCTGGCTAGAAGCCAGCCCAGAGCAGGCTGGAGGCAGAGGAAAGCCTCGTTGTGTCCTTGTGTTATAACTAATCTCTCTTCTCGGAATTACTGTTCCTGTTTATTTTGAATTTATCAGGAGTCAGCAATTGTTCTAAATTCTTTGCCATTATTTCGTTTAAATCTTGCAACAACAGGACACAGCAAATGAAGAAAGTGAGGTGGTGAGAAGTTGGGTGGACTTGAGGTCACTGGGTGGGGAGTGGTAGACTCAGGTGTGGAACCCCGATTTAACTTCAAACGGTTTTTGGTTTAGCTGATACTGGTGACAAGCCAAACCCTGGCCAGAGATGCAAATTGGGCCAAGTTCTCCCTCTTGTTTCCTGCTATTTACTTGATAAATGTTTTAGGGCACTGCAGCCACTCCTTGTGTGTATTGGGAACCAGTATAATTTGGCGCCTCAAAGAGAGGACTGTGGAGTCACACACAGCTGAATTCAGGTCTCCATTCTATTACTTGCCAGCATTGTTGTCTTGTGCAACTTACTTAACCTGTAGCCAGGGCACAGGGGTGCAAGAGCATCTGGCTCCATGGGTCCCTAACAGACCAGGAATGGCCATTCCCTGCTGACAAAATCTAAAGGCAGAGAGATGAGTGGTGATGAAACAAGAAAGGAATTTCTTTCAGTGTGGGCAACACCGGGAAGACAGCAGACTAGCGTCTCAAAGGCTGTCTCCAAAGTACCGAAAATACTTCCAGGTTTATAAAACGAGAACATGGGGCAGAAGTGGGTGGGTACAAGCAGGTGGGCAGTGAAGGTCAAATCGATCATTGTCTTGGAGTCAGTCATGGGCAGGCAGAGTCTTGCTGGCTCAGGGCAGTCCTTATTGCTTGAGGGGATCGTTTCAGTTCCCATCAGGGGATGCTTTGTTCTCAGGTTCTTTCCCTTGAACCGAGAGACAAGCTGGAAAGAACCCAACCAGAAAGTTCGAGGTCAAATGGAGGCAGCTGAAGGAAGTTCTCTTTCAAATCTCTCAATTCAACCTTTGTCCCATAAGGTGCTGAGGATGAAATCACACAGTACTATCATTCATTCAGACTTTAGCTGAAAACCGATGGTCTGCCAGCAATCCAGGTACAGGTTAATGACACAGAGTTCTGTCCTCACATAGCTCACAGTTTAGTTTGGCAGTATGAGGTTATGATTAATAATAAACATATATTTGGTCTTCACCTGTTTCTGGTACAGAGCCCCTAAAACCCCCGGAATGTCCTAAGCATGATAAAGGTGCCTTTTGATATTTTAACAAGGTAACTTTTAGAAAGCACCCAAGGATGGGGGTGGGTTGCCAGTAGAGCCAACCATGTGATTAGGAGATTAGTACTTTTAGTCTTCCCTCCCTCTTCCTCCACCCCACCTCTGGGAAGGAGAAGGGGGCTGCAGATTGCGTTCAATCTCCAACGGCAAATTATTTCATCAATCATGCCAATATAATGAAGCCTCCGTGAAGCCCCAAAAGGATGTCTGTAGAACTTCCAGAGAGGTGACCACGTGGATGTGCTGGGAGAGCGGTGTGCTTCTCCCCACATACCTTGCCCTCCGCATCTCTTCCGTCTGGATGTTCCTCTGCGTCCTTTATCATAGCCTTATAAATAGACTT
>NW_023245076.1:0-1815 GCF_002007445.2 Ailuropoda melanoleuca
GGTCCTGCTGGCGCGGGGCAGCGGGCGCGGTGGGCGGGGGCGAGGAGCGCGGGTGGGAGGACAGGCGAGGGTGGGGCAGGGATGGGGGACGTCTGTGAGGGCGCGAGGGCGCAAGGGGGCAAGCCGGAAGGCGTTCACGCAGGGGTGTGAATACTCCCGGTGGTGGGAACGCGCAAGGTCACAGTGGGCAAGGCAGAGTGAGGTTGTGCGAGTCACGTCAGTGTGTGAAGTTGTGTGAGCAGGCAAGACCCCGAGTGCATGCGGTTAAACGAGTGTGTGAGGACACAAGGGGACGGCCAGGAGTTTATGCGATGGTGTGAATATTTCTGGTGGTGGCCACACGACAGGGTCACAGTGGGCGAGACAGAGGGAGTTCGTGTGAGTCACAGCATCATTGTGTGAAGCTGTGTGAGCCAGCGAGGCCCCAGGAGTGCATGGGGTTAAACGAGTGTTCAAGGACACTAGAGGATGGCCAGAAGGAGTTTGCGTGATGGTGTGAATATTTCCGGTGGTGGCAACATGGCCGGGTCATAGTGGGCGAGGCAGAGTGAGGTCATGTGAGTCACATCAGTGTGTGAAGCTGTGTGAGCAGGTGAGATATCAGAGTGCATTCCATTAAACAAGCGTTGCAGGACATGAGTGGGTGGCCAGAAGCAGTTTGCACAATGGTGTGAATATGTCGGTTGGTAGGAACACAGCAAGGTCACAAGTGTGCAAAATAGGGTGAGTCAGTTTTAAAGTGTGAAGTTGTCCAAGCAGATGAGGTTTGGTGAGTGTGAATGTGAATGAGTGCACAGATTTTTGAAACACACAGGAGAGACTGAACATCCAAGTGAGTGGGCAAGACAGTGAGTGTGTGTGGTAATGTGAATATTTGCCTGTGTGGGAGTGTGCAAGGTAGTGGGAGCATGTTGAATCATGAGTGTGCAAGGCAGTGTGCACACAGAGGGTGACTGAGATCACATGAGTGTGACATAATGGGATGTAACATAAGGTCATGAGAGTATTTGAGGTTTTGAGTATGTAAGGACAGGCAAAGTTGAGTGAGGGTGCAAAACCATGAGAAATTCAGCGTGTGGAGTTGGGTGAGCAGGCACCTCTGTTCGCATGTGAGGTGAAATGCATGTGCTTAGTCATCCTATTGTGCAAGGTGATGCGCATGTTCAAGCTCATGAATGGATAAGACAGTGCGTTCGCAGAGTAGTGTGAATACTGGAGAGCGTGGGACTCTTGGAAAGCATGGGAGAGCGTACCTGTGCAAGGCCACCTGTATAGAAGATTTTTATGGACATGGACGTCAGTGTCTTTTGACTATATCAGATCATGAGTGTGCAGTGCAGTGTGTACACAGTGAGGTAAGTGCCCAAGTTCCTGGAGGTGACATTATGGGTGTGTGGGAGGTTCTGGCTGTGCAAGGCTGTCTCAGTGTTAAAGCACAGAGTAGTATGTAGCACTTGAAGCTGAGTGTATCAGGTTGTGGGCATTAGGGAAACTGAGATCGTGTGAGACCATCTGTGTGCAGGATACTGGTGTGTACAAGGAGATATCTGCAGTGGAGGCCTGCATGTCCATTAGTGTGAGCAGGTGAGCTCCTAGGAACAAGAGTCTATGTAAGTAATCCACTGAAAGCCAGGTCTCTGCCTTCGTCGTCATGCCTTCAGCATGTAGAACCGTGCCTACCATAATGTTCGCTGAGTTGAGGGGGAAATTTAGAGCCTTTGGTTTAAACACAATCTCCTATTTTACCCTGGTTAACCAAAAAACCCCAAATGGACTTCTTCCCAGCAAATTCCCAGGATGGGTAGGGAACTGAAG
>NW_023245077.1:0-1815 GCF_002007445.2 Ailuropoda melanoleuca
TTTTTTTTTTTTAAAAAGGACTTTCTTTATATAAGATCATGTCATCTGTAAAGAGTTTTACTTCTTCCTTTCCAAATGGATGTCTTTTATTTCCATTCCTTGCCTAATTGCCCTGACTAGAACCTCCAGAACAATTTGGGTAGAGGTGGTGAGAGCAGACATCCTTGTCTTGTTCCTGATTTAGAGGAAAAGATTTCAGTGTTTCACCGTTAAGTTTGATGTTCACTACGGGCTTTTCGTAGATGCCCTTTATCAAGTGGAGGAATTTCCTTTCTAGTACTAGTTCGTTCTGGAGTATTTTTATCAGGAGAGTTGGATTTTATTTATTATTTTATTTTATTAAAAAAGATTTTATTTATCTATTTGAGAGAGCGAGTGAGAGAGCAAGTGCACAAGTGGGTGGGGGGAGGCAGAGGGATCAGGAGAAGCAGACGCCCTATAAATTCTGCTTTTATCAAATTTTTTTGTCTGCATCTACTGAGAAGATCATGTGGTATTTTCCCCCTTTATTCAACAAATATTTGTTGAGAGTCTTCTAAGTGTCAGACACTATTCTAGAATCAGCAAAGGAAGACAGTCCCCATGCTGTCACGAAGCTTACTGTTCTAGACACAGCAGCCACATTTAGCAATCCCCCTGTACCCCACCCTTACCCCTCACCTCCCACAAGTTCTCAGTATTCTTCAGGCCGGACCGGATTATGAGCCTGGTTCTTGTTCAACTCCACACCTAAGACTTCGGTATCCTACACTTGCCCTTGGGGCTGCCTGGGTGGCTCAGTCAGTTAACGTCTGCTTCAGCTCAGGTCATGATCTCAGGGTCCTGGGATCGAGCCCCACCTTGGGCTTTCTGCTTAGTGGGGAACCTGCTTCTCCCTCTCCCTCTGCCACTCCCCCTGCTTGTGCTGTCAAATAAGTGAATAAATAAGTAAATAAGTAAACAAACAAGTTTGCCCTTATATTCCTGTTGGCAAACTCCTGCTCATCCATCAAAGCCCAGCTCAGCTCTCCCCACCTCTGAGAAGTCTTCCCTGGCCGGCTGCCCTCTATTAATGCCTGCTATTATTGCATTTAACCGGGTCTGTCTCCTTCATGAGTCTGAGCTTCCCGAAGAGAAGAACTGCATCCTTGAATGTTCTAGTCAGGCACACTGAGCATTTCATAAATGGCTGCAGCGTGGTCCTAGAAATGAGACAAAGTGAGATCAGTTCCCCTCTGCAGGAAGGACTCCGGTTCGTACCCCTCTTCCTGCTCACAGCTCACTTCCCATAGCAGATGTGTTAGTGTCCTCGGGCTCCCATAACAAATTACCAGGAACTTGTCGGCTCAAAACAACACAAATGTATTCTCTCACAGCTCTGGAGCCCAGAAACCTGAAATCAAGGTGCTGTCAGGGCCGTGCTCCCTCCAAGGCTCTAGGGAAGAATTCTTTGCTCTCCCAGCTGCTGCAGCACCAGACGTCTCTTGGCTTGTGGCCGCATCACGCTGAGCCGGTCTTCATATGGCCTTCCCACTCTTCTCCCTTCTAAGAACACTTGTCATTATAGGATGATCTCATCTGGAGATCCTTAAATTAATTACATCTGCACAGACTACCCCCCCAAAAAAGGTCACATTTAATGATTCCAGGTGGACATATCTTTTATGTTCATTCAACCCACTACAACAGGCTTCTAAAAGGATCTGGAGTTTTCCCCCTTTCTCCTCTTCCGTGTCTGAGTTAAAACCCCTAAAAGGGAAAACAAACATTCCTAGTGGCTCCACTAAAAACATGTCTGTAATGCAACTCAAATAAGCACCTTTTTTTTTTTTTAAA
>NW_023245078.1:0-1815 GCF_002007445.2 Ailuropoda melanoleuca
CCATAATGCCGGGATCACGCCCTGAGCCGAAGGCAGACGCCCAACCGCTGTGCCACCCAGGCGCCCCTCCTCTACAAATTTCTAAGGTTGCAGACAGATATAATCTGCAGATAGAATGCCTCCACTAGAATGTAAGCTACATGAGGCCAAGGACTATGTTTTGTTCTCTGAGTGTCTAGCACACAGAAGGAGCTCAATAATGTAAGAATGAATGAGTGAATGAATGAAGACCTAATATGCTGAGAAGTGGAGAAAAAGCTATCAAATCTTAGATTAAAATTTTATCATTAAATACAGAAAACAGAGGCTTAGAATGGTTATATAATTTACACGAAGTCACACAGGTAGTAACACACAACTGGTTAAGTCCAAAAGTCTGCAACTTCTAAACAATCTTTACTGGCCCTAGCATAATTTCATTTGATTTATGGTTTATTTTATATTAGTTAACAGAGCAAACAGAAGGAAATGTTAAAAGAAATAGAAGTAATATCCCCGGAAGGTAATAGAGGAAAATACATTAATGAAAATAAAGACTATTATGGGAAAACAAAAAATTAGAGATCTTAGAAATAGAAAAAAAATTGTCAAAATTTTATTTATTGCCAAAATAGAATGTAAATAGTTAGGCTAACTAGCAAATAGACACTAATGAGGAATTAGCAAGCTAGAAAATGACATTGAGGAATTCTCCCAGAGAAAAGTATACAAGATTAAAGAGATGGAAAGAAAAAAAAGAGTTAATAAACATATAAAATAATTCCAGATTTTCTGAAATCTTCCTGAGTTCTAGAAGCAACAACTAGAGAGTAAGAGGATGAAAATAATCTAAAAACGAGAAAATTTCACAAGGCATTTACTTTACAATTAGAGGGTCCAAAAAATGCCAAACAGGATGAATAGAAAATTTAATGAGAATTCTCAAACTATAAAAATATTAAATAAGTGATCCCATCAAAAAACAAAAACAAGAGACTGAAAAAAAACCCCAAACCCTGCAACATACATAATAAATCAGAGGCTAATAATATCCATGTAACATAAAGAACTCAAAATTATTTTTCCTTTTTTTCTCACATTTAAAAAATTGTGATGAAATACACATAAAATTTACCATTTTAACCATTCTTTAAAATGATTTTATTTACTTGAGAGAGACAGAGAGTGGGTGGGAGAGAACAGGAGCGGGAGGAGGGTCAGAGGGAGAAGGAGAAACAGACTCCCTGCTGAGCAAGAAGCCCCAATGCAGAGCTCTATCCCAGGATCCTGGGATCATGACCTGAGCCGAAGGCAGATGTTTAATTGACTGAGCCATCCAGCGCCCCCAATTTTAGCCATTTTTAAGGGTATCATACATTAGGTAGGGCTCAGAAGCATTAACTGCATTCACATTTTTGTGCTACCATCACCACCATCATCTCCTTTTGTCATCCTTCTTCCCAAACAAAAACTCTGTACACATTAAACTATAACTCCCCATTTCCTCTCTCCCCAGCCCCTGGTACCCACTATTCTATGTTCTATCTCTATGAATTTGACTATTCTAGGTACTTCATATAAACAAACTCATACAACATTTGTCCTTTTGTGTCTGGCTGATTTTGTTTAGCATAATGGTTTCAGGGTTCATCCATGTCGTAGCATGTATCAGAATTCAATTCTTCTTTAAAGTTGAATATTCCGTTGTATGTATATATCACATCTTGTTTATCCACGAGGAAGCTTCTTTCTGTTTTCAGTTTGTTGGTTTTTTTTTTTTTTTTAAAGATTTTATTTATTTATTCGACAGAGATAGAGACAGCCAGCAAGAGAGGG
>NW_023245079.1:0-2073 GCF_002007445.2 Ailuropoda melanoleuca
GCCGGCACTGGCCGCTCCTGCCCGGGGCTGCCTTCCCTTTCCCTCATGCGACCCCGCCAATCACCACTCGCTTGTCACCTGCTCGGCCCCCATCCACGACCCCACCGCCAGGAACTGCGGCCACCTCATTCCCAGCTATGCCCCACACCTGGCACAGGGTGGTGACACCCTAGCACATGCAGACGAAACGCCTACTAGTTCTGGGGGTTAGTGACCGCGGCCCTGCTGACGCCAGGCTCACGCCACAGAGGGCCACTCTGCGGTCCAGGAGGGGCCTCTTACCAGGCTCAGGCATGGTCCAGGCCTCACACTTGAAGAGCTCGCTGGGGTCCGATGGCTGCCCAATCCCGGCCAGGTTGACGGCGGCGATTTTGAACTCATAGAGTGAGCCTTCTGTCAAGCCCTCCACCTGCGCAGGTCATATTTAAATTAACGCGGGAAATAAAAGCTGCATCACAGTCTGTCCATTGGAGGAAAAAGGGGATTCACAACTGACTCCCAGAATGAACCGTGAGGGTGGGGGCTGTGCCAGTAAACTGGGCGGTGCGGTCAGGACGGGCTGTCAATGCAGCTGCCGTGCTGTGGTCGCTCCAGGGAAATTCTCATTCCTCTGTCACTGTTCCTATGGGGGTGGCGTGACAACCCCCCTCACAAGCCTGAGGCTCCTGGAGATGAAGGCCGCAGAGGGCGAGTGGAATCACGGAGGGGGGCCTGCCCTCAAGCCCATATCCCTTCTGCGGATGCCAGCAGCTTGGTTGCTTCTGGCTGGAGACCCAAAGCCTCCCTGCCCGACACCACCTAGCTATGTGACGCCCGACAACCTGTCACCGTCCCCAGTACACGGGCTGCAGCCCTCGGGTCATGACCTCAGCCACATGAGGCTCTGTGCCCCAAAGATAAAGGGAAGGCCTTGACCAGAGCCCTGAGCCCTGCTCTACCATGTCTAGATAATATCTGCTCCTGGACAAACACAGGGCCTCCAGAGCAAGTGTGTTTAAAGTCAACAGTGTGATTCCCCGCAAGACAGAGTTCACCTCCCAGCAGTAGCCGGAGCTCTAAAACAGGAGTCAGGGCCTCGTCCAGAACAGCTCTGCACAGTGTTGGGGGCTGACCGCGTACAGACAGCAGTAATGTCACACACATGTACGCACACACATACACACGCCCATGTGCACGCTTGAATTCTGGCAACACGTACCAGAATATGGACAGATAAAGCGGGTGATCAATGTATGTGTCATACAAATTTACATTATACAGCACAACCGTCTATGAGACGCAGACTATGCCCCTAAGGGTCTCTCCACAAACAAAAACCCAACCCCCATCATAGAACTGAGTGTCCCACAGGAAACAGGTGTGTCATGCTATTGTGGTGACATGAGCTACTGGGACCCACTGCCGACACCAGCCAGGCACTACATGTGTGCGTGCGCACACACACACGCACGTGCACCCTCACATGCATGCACACACTCCCGCATGCACACACACACACTTACACAGTCCCATGTGCACACATGTATGCAAGTGTGCACAGTCCCGCACAAGTGCATGCACATGCATGCCCACATACATGTGAGCACACTCCCGCACACACATGCCTGTGCATGCACACACATGCCTGTGACCTACACTGCACAAACAAGCAGCAGGAGGCTCGGGGAGGCAGGAGAGAAAGCCCGTGGCTGTGGAGGGTTTGAGTCTGGATTTGATTCCAGATCCGCCTCACTTCAAATCAATATTCCTTCTCCTCTCTCTGCCTCGGCAGCAGGCGTGTTTGGGCAAGTGACTGGCTCAGAGGCTGGACACACAAGCCTTGCTGAGCAGAACTGCGATAAACAAGCCACGGGCAAGGGCGCTCGGACCGAACACCTGCTGAGTGCCAACACACCAGCCCCGCAGAACCACGCGGTGACGGGCTGGGGGCCTGGGGCTGCTCCCAGCGGGGACACTAACCCCCACACCACCTGCTTCCTTGCCTCTCTACCTCCTCTCGCGTCTCAGGAGAAAACCTTCCTCAGATCCAATTCTAGAGCTTCTCCCACGAGGTTGTGAAGTTTTCTGAACCCA
>NW_023245080.1:0-1815 GCF_002007445.2 Ailuropoda melanoleuca
CCTGGGTAAAAACACAGACACACAGCCAATAGATGCCTCTAGAATACCTTGATGCTTTGTTGCTGCTCTTTGCATTGTTTGTTTATTCAAATATGTTGTTTGTTTTCAACCCTATTTATTCCATTTGCACTTTTCATTGCAATTGTTTATTGTATTTCCTTGTGTTTATGCAATATTTAATTACAGTGTGGAAAGAAAGAATTTCTGCATTTATGAAAACAAAATGGAATATTTTCTAAAGACACAATAAAGAATGTTGAAAAAAACATTCTTGTGTTAGGTGAGCAAGAAGTAATATAAAAGAGTGGGAGAAATTCCAGATTGATGCTGTACTTATTCTACACATGTAAATTCTCATCTCTCTTTGATGAAATTGAACTAAAAAAATTGGACAGGGAGAATCATGCAATAAAAGTAAGTTTGATTTCTAATCAATAAGCGTATATTTTGCAAAATATGTTTTGCTTACATTGGAAGACCAATGAGTGTAAATGGATATATTTAAATTAAAAATTGTGTGTAAGATTTGGAATATTCATTTTAATTCTCAGTTTAACCATGATTTTAGTCTTGCTAACCATATCATCAAGGTTCAACAAATGATGAATACTAATATGATTTAATTCATGAGAGTTCAATGAAAGGACATTTGCAGACATATGAGGAAATTTAAGGAAATGAACAATGGGTAGCTGGCCACTGGATGACATTTCCACCCCTAGACCTAAAAAGGCAAAGGATCAAATGGTGTTACTAGAGCCAGGCATGATCTGGAACCTTGAAAGAGAAGTTTCTTAAGAAAAGTTGTGGTAACAGGTAAAGGAATTAAACCCTTGCCAGAACCACAGCCACATAAGAAAACAGATGAGAAAAAAATAGTCTGCCTTCTCTTTCCACTGGCTCTTTAATTTCTGGTTGGTGCCACTCATTGGCCCAACTCAAATGGTATCCAAAGGAGTCTGGATAGTGCAGCCTGACTATTTTCAGTCCCCCAGGGTTTACAGCAAGTCAGAAAAGGATGAAAATGGATGTGGGTAAGGGGTGCCTGGGTGGCTCAGTCGGTTAGGCATCTGCTTTCAGCTGGGGTCATGGTCTCAGAGTCCTGGGATTGAGTCCCATGGGGGACTCCCTGCTCAGCAGGGAGACTACTTCTCCCTCTCCCACTGCCCCTCCCCTTGCTTGTGCTCTATCTGTTGCACTCTCTCACTCTCACTCACTCTCTCCCTCAAATAAATAAAATCTTTAAAAGAAAAAGAAAGAAAATGGATGTGGGTGGTAAAATATCCAGCCCACTGTGCCCAAGTACAAGCCCCTATCATGATGAGCAAATAGGGTCCCCCAAATGTAGTTACCAGTTACCTTCCCCATTAGACTGTAAACCCTATGAAAGGAACAACATGCTCATTTTGTATGTGTTCTAGTCATCAGCTAGTAAGTACCTGCATAGTATAGACAACCAATCAGTGGTAGGTGAGTCACTAATATTTAGGAAGAGAAGTTCAACTTTAAGATTGAATTGACTTTCCCTCTTGTGGTGGTGGTGGTTGTTGTTTGTGATGCAAGATCGTTGTATGGATTGGTAACAGGCACTGGGTTAAGAGATTGAATCCTGCCCATCAATTTAGTTTCTACAAACGTAAGAAGAGTGATCTGCTAGATTTGGCTTTGATTACTAGCAGCATGTTATGGATTTGAACCAATTACCCACACGGGAGAAGCACCATAGCTAAGGCGCTCAGCTGTATGGTCTTTACAGTAGAAAAGTTAATTAATTCTCAAGACAACACTGTATCTGTTATTGTTCATCATTTTTTT
>NW_023245081.1:0-1815 GCF_002007445.2 Ailuropoda melanoleuca
CGAGCCCCACATCGGGCTCCTCTGCTATGAGCCTGCTTCTTCCTCTCCCACTCCCCCTGATTGTGTTCCCTTTCTCGCTGGCTGTCTCTATCTCTGTCGAATAAAAAAATAAAATCTTTAAAAAAAAAAAAAAGAAATTATCCAGCATACAGTAGAAAAAGATAAGGAAGGGGTGCCTGGGTGGCTCAGTTGGTTAAGCATTGACCTTCAGCCAGGTCATGATCTCAGGGTCCTGGGATCGAGCCTCATGTTGGGCTTCCTGCTCAGCGGGGAATCTGCTTTTCTCCCTCTGTCCTTCCCCCTGCTCATGCTTGCTCTCTTGTGTGCTTTCTCTCAACTGAGTAAAGTAAAATCTTCCTAAAAAAGAGAGAGAGAAGAAGAAAGGAAATATGAGAGCAGTTAATATATATGAAAAATTAAGATATTCTTTAACATACATCAATCTGATTGGAGTTCTGGAAGGAGAAGACAAGAAAATGGTACAGAGGCAATATTTTAAGTAGCAAAGAATTTTCTAGGACCAATATGTTTGAAAACACAGATTTAAATGCAAATTTGTTGTTAAGATAATGAAAAGACACTGTTGAGAGAATAAAAAGACTAGTCATGCACAGGGAGAAAATATTTGCAAATGACATTTGATAGATGACTTCTGTCCATATATAAAGAACTCTCAAAATTCAACAATAAGAAAACAAACAACCCAATAAAATAATGGGCAAAAGATTTAAAAATATATCTCACCAAAGAAGAGGCATGGATAGCAAATAAGCAATGAAAAGTTGCTCGCTGTCATTAGTCATGACAGAAATACAAACTAAAACCACAATGAGATCCTACTACACACTCCTAGAAGAGCTAAAATAAAACAACCCGACAATCCCAAGAGCTGGTGAGAACAGGAAGCAACTGCATTCTCTCAAACACTCTTGCATTGCTGGTGACCAATGCCTAATGGTACAGACACTCTAGAAAGCAGTTCTGCAGTTTTTTACAAAGTTAAACATAGAATTGCCACAGATGCAGCAATCTCAGTCTTAGGTATTAACCAGAGTGAAATTAAAACATGTTCATTCAAAAACCTGAGCATAAATATTATTAATAGCTTTATTTGTAACAACCAAAAATTGGAAACAGCCCAGATTTCCATTGACTGGGCAATGAATAAACTGTAGTGTATCCATAACGTGGAATATTACCTAGCAATAAAAAAGGAATAAAGTCTTGATAGACAAAAGAACAGGGATGAATCTCAAAAGCATTTTGCTAAGTGAAAGAAGCCAGACTCAAAAGGCTACATATGTATGATTCCATTTACATGACGTTCTAGAAAAGACAAACTATAGGAACAGATCAGTGGTTGCCTGAGGTTAAGTGTGGGGCGAGGGTTTGATCACAAGGCAGTAGCATAGAGGAATTTGGGGGGGGTTGTGTTCCACATCTTGATTGTAGCAGTAGTTTTACCACTCTACACCTTTGCCAAAACTTATTCTTACTGTGTGTTATGTAATATTTTTAAAGGCAAAAATGGTCAAACTGGGTAAAAATACAGTAGGGTCTCTGATGGTCTCTGTTGGCCAATGGCAAACGATGCTCAAGAAAAGGTGAGTTCGATTCTCATTCTGAAATGAGATTATGAACCAAACCTCATTTAAAAGTGAACAGTATTTCTAATTTTTTTTTTTAATTTTTTTATTTCTTTAAATTTTATTTGTTTATTTGACAGAGAGAGAGAGAGAGAGATAGCCAGCGAGAGAGGGAACACAAGCAGGGGGAGTGGGAGAGGGAGAAGCAGGCTTCCAGCGGAGGAGCCTG
>NW_023245082.1:0-1677 GCF_002007445.2 Ailuropoda melanoleuca
TCTGATGGAGGTAGAAGGACACCATTTGGGTCAGTGGTATCCTGGAGCTGGCTCATGCCATCTCCCAAAGGCCAACCACGGGTAGTTTTCCCCAATTCTGCCTTGAGTGTTGACACGTTGGTAGCTCAATACTGGTCACAATGGAAAATATTTATAGTGTGGAAAATGGCAAATAGTACAAATCATGCTTTTCTGTTTGTTTTTGTCTTTCAGTGGAGAGTTGCTTGATAAACATTAACCAGTATACCACTGGTCTATTTGGATGCATAGTAGAAGGATAGGTAGTGGTTAGGGAGTAGAGTTCCATTTTCTGAATAGAATCATTGATCTGTATTAGTCACTATTGCCTAATAAGCCTAGCAAATTGTTGTACGTGAAATGGATAAGTTGAAAAACTAACAGGAGAAGAAATTCTTAAGGCCAGACCCACTCTGAGGTATTCAATTTCCCATGAAGATACTCCCTTGTGCTTAGATATGTAGTGTCCCTATATTTCTCTAAAAATGTTGAGAGCTGTCTGCTCCCCATCTGTGCTCCACGCAGAACTGCCTTCCCTTCACTCTCCCTCATCAATTGACCCTGTCTGAGTCCCTTTTCCTAAAACGTTTGTTTCATCACATCTTATCAAAGTGTCAGTAGCTTGTAAGGGCTCAGTGTGGGAAGCATTTCCTTGGATCATACTTTAGCGTCTAGTAGATTTGGTTACTCTGTGACTGTGGGCTACTCGATAAGGTGAGTTGGCTACAGTTTCCTTATTTGTCAAGTAGAGTTAGTAATATCTTCTTCATAAGATAAAAAGGCATAAATGAAATAATATATGGGTGTGGAGAATCGAATGACATTCCTGGCAGCCGGTAAGAAGAAGCTATCATTATTTTGTGTGGTATTATATACAAATATAAACATGTAAACACGTATTTGTAGCTCTTCTGGCACCCCAACATTTTCTTTTTTAAAATTGAGATGTAGGGGCACCTGGTTGGCAGAGTCGGTTAAGCATCTGGCTTTTAATTTCGGCTGGGGTCTGATCTTGGGGTTGTGGAATGGTGCCCTGTGTGGGGCTGTGTGCTCAGGGCACAGTCGGCCTGAGTTTCTCTCTTCCTTCCCTCTGCCCTTCCCCCTCCTCCCCTCTAAAATACATAAATAAAATCTAAAAAAAATAAAATGAAATTGAGATATAATTGGTATATAACGTATTGGTTTCAGGTGTAATGATTCAATATTTATATATATTGTGAAATGGTCACAATAAGGGCAGTTAATGTCTATTTTACACATAGAGTTTCAGGGTTTTTTTCTTGTGTTGAGAACTTTTCAGATTTATCCTCTTAGCAACTTTCAAATATATAACAGAGTATCTTAGCTATAGTCACTATGCTGAACATTACATCCCCAGGACTTCTTTTATAACTGGAAGTTTGTACCTTTTGACCCCTTCACCCATTTTGCCCACTCCCCAACCCTGCGTCAAGCAACTACCAATCTTCTCTATCTGTGAGTTTGGTTGCTTTGTTTGCTTGTATTAGATTACACATATAAGTGGAATCATATAGTATTTGTCTTTCTCGGTCTGACATTTCATTGAGCCTAATGCCTTTAAGGTCTATCCATGTTGTCACAGATAGCAAGACTTCCTTTTTTTTAATGGCTGAATAATATAATATCTATCTATCTATC
>NW_023245083.1:0-1815 GCF_002007445.2 Ailuropoda melanoleuca
TTTTTTTTTTTGAGAGAGAGAGAGAGAGAGAACATGAGCGGTGGTGGGAGGGCGGGCAGAAGGAGAGGAGAGAGAGAATCTCAAGCAGGTGCCCCGCTGAGCATTGGTCCAACATGGGGCTCCGTTTCACGACCCTGCGATCATGACCTGAGCTGAAACCAAGAGTCAGATGCTGAACTGCCTGAGCCCCCCAGGCGCCCCTCTTGTTCTCATTTTAAGAGCAGCAAAGTCAGGCGCAGAAAGGATGAGTAGCTTGTCTAAGGACACACAGCTGAAAAGTTACTGAACCAGGGACTGAATCCAGATGCTCTGACTCCAGAGCCCGTCTTCTCAAACCCTACAGGATGGGACTTCACTGACATCCCTTGAGCGACTTTTCTGTGCCAGGCATTGTGATAGGTGAATTACAAATGTGATGCTTTCATCTCCCTGGTAATCTGGAAGGTAGAGATGGTAGTATTCATTTTGTAACTTGGGAGACAAGCTCTGAGACAGGTAAAGTGCCTTTTCCAAGGCCACACAGCTCACCTGTGTGGGGAACCTGGATTGGAGTACAGGTGGCTCTTATCAGCATATGAGAAGGGAACAAGGCCAGGGTACATTCCAGATTGCTAAGAATCCCAACAGGAGTACCAGTGTGATGTAAAAAGGCAAGAGTGAGTCCAGCTTGAGGGGGATGGGGAAGGGAACTGTGGAGAAGGTGGAGATTGAATGATGCCTGGAAGGGTGGGTAAGGTGGGATGGGGTGGAAGGGCATCTGCGTGAGGGCAAATGCACAGAGGCAGGTGAGTTGGGCGAGCAGGAGCAGGAGGGTGAGTAAGCTAGGGCAAATGTGGAGAGCCTCAGGTTTTAGGGGAGGAGTCCAGATCTGATATGTCTGCAGTGGCCAGTGGTGGTGAGGGAGCCATGGATGGCAATTAGGAAGGTGCTTCTGTGGCCCCCTGGGCCCAAGGGCTCTCCCAGAGCAGCTCCTCCTCGATGCTCCCTACCCACCCCTCCCTCTCCTGGATATCATGTCCTGCTGTGTTTGGGGGTGTGGGAGGACTACTGGGGCTTGTCTGACTGCCGAGACTTGGTTTGCCTGGGATAGCCACCTGGTAGTTTGCTTTTCTCTCGGAGGACAGTCTCGAGGAGCTTCCTTGCTGTTCCGGTCAAGTTCAAAGCACTTCATTCTTACTGGGGAGGCTGCCCCAAGAGCTGCATTTGAACCTAGTCGTGGGCCAGCAGTGTGAGCAGGTCCCACAGGACATCTTTATGCCTCACACAGGGAGGGTGAGCGGCATAGGCTCCCAGGGTCTTTTCCAGTTGGGGTTGGCCAGCTTGGGTCTGCTTATGAGAATTTGCCTTTTCGCTCTCTCTGTGGCCCCAAGCATTTCCTGACCATAAAGGAGGGCCTGTAAGATGGCTGCAGAGATCTCAGCATCTGTCACGGTGCTCCAGGAATGCCTGCTTGTTTCCCTGCAGGTAGGAATGCAATCAGGGCTGGCTTCATGGTTCACATTGAGATGGCACCAAGATATTTTAGGAAATGAGTGCAAAACAGTGGAAATTGAGAACTCAGGCTCTTAGCAGTAACATGTATTTAGTGTTTGGGGAAGGAAAACAGCCTAAATTGTAGGAAGGCGTGATGAGCAAGATCTGACATAAATACATCAACAAAGATGAAATGCAGACCTGGAAATTGGGAGAGCCTCCCTCGCACACTGTGGGGGATCTCGCCTTGCTGTCTCCTTCGCCTGGCAGAGATGCAAGGACCCATCCTGTACCTTATCTGTACCTGTCCTTATCTTAGCTGGGCTGTGGGCAAAGCCTAAA
>NW_023245084.1:0-1815 GCF_002007445.2 Ailuropoda melanoleuca
GTCCAACAGGAGCTGTAGCCATAGTTGAACAAATACTGTGAAAACAGGCAAGGAGAGAAGGAAACAAACACCTTGACTTCTCTCTCCTCCTGCCCTCATACTTCCTAATAATGTCTCCCATTGTAAGTCAGAGCTTAGTGGTTCAAGTCCACAGCTATCACTGCTCCAGGGGCAAAGCATAGGACAGGGAAGGGGGCCACTGAAGTCCACTAGGGGCAAACAGAAAACAACTACATCAGGAAACAGTAATATCCCTTGAGTTCAGGAGTCCAATAAGGGTGATTTTTCCAGCTGGACTGAATGTGACAAAAAAGAGGGAAACCTTAGATCTTTGGGGAGGATGGGAAATACAGAGAGGAGAGTTCAAGACAGATAATGGAGAATATGAGGTTGTGATATTTGCTTGAAAAATCTCCCTCCTACAGATGTGGGTGACTCTGCTCCCTTCATAAGGAAAGAGAGAAGTAAGCAATTACAATACAAACTAGTGCTTTAACAGTTTTATATATAAACTGCTTCCTATCTATATCAATTCATATTGTATAAAAAGTTCCAAAGACTCCCTATTACTCTAAACCTATTATAAACTTTCCTGCCTCTGTGTCTTTAAATAGTTTCTATGTCTAGTCCTGTATCTTATTCCCCAGCCAAAACCTATGTTGTCATTTCAAACTGCTCTTTCCTCTGTACCAGTCCAAATTCACCTTTCATCAAGACCAAATTAAACATCCATCTCCCTCACAAGGACATTCATGACTAAATCCAGGACATATGTCTTTCCCTTGAGTTTTTAGATGTGTATAACTTTTTGTTTATCTTTCTAAGGACTTGTGTTCTCAAATCTGAGGATTCATGTTTGTCATCATTTCTGGAAAATCCTAGGTCATTATTGCTTCAGACATGACCACTGCCCCATTTTCTCCACTACCACATTCTGGAACTCCACTTAGTGTGTTAGTCATTTTCATCCTATTCTTTATGTCTCTTAGCCTCTCTTTTATGTTTTTCATCTCTTTGTTTCTTTGTGTTGCACTAGGGCAACTTCTTTTGCTTGATCTTCCATACCACTAAATCCTCTGTTATTTAACCCATCCACTTAGTTTTCAATTGCAAATGTTGTTATTTCTGATATTTGTTAAATTTTATTTCATTCTGCTTCCCACCCAGCTTCAACAATTTACCAATGGCAATCATGTTTCACTGCCACCATTCCCCCAATTATTTTTGAAGCACATCTCAGATGCCTACTATTTCATTTTGCTTTTTAAAAACTTTGCCTAGTCTTTTTGTCACTCACTCTTTGCTCATGTTTTCAAATTCCTCTATTATTTAAGTAACTTAAACATTTATATTATATTCTACAAAGAAAAATCCCATTATCTATTGCTGCTTACTGATGGTGGTTGTATCCTTACATATTTTAAAATTTTTGATGCACGCTCATGTTGGGCAGAATTCTTCCCTAAGCTTCTGAAACACCATTTAATAGTTCTTTATTTTGTTTCAAACTGTTTTCTTTAAACCTACCAGACCATAGGGTACCTTATGGAGAGAGCATTTCTTACTGTTTTGTATTTCTCACAGTGCTAAATGTAGGCCTTTGCATGTTACTTTAAAGATCACAGAGGTAGAAAAAAAGCTAAAATGCTGATACTGTGCTAGAGGACAATAACAGGTAAGACATAAGAGAATAAGTAAGACTCAGTTGTGTGGGGGAGGATGGGAGTAGGTAAGAAAGAAGATATTTTCAAAATGTATATGACCCCCCCCCCCCAGATTCTAATGTGTGTCATTCTGGGAATCTATTTGGGAATC
>NW_023245085.1:0-1815 GCF_002007445.2 Ailuropoda melanoleuca
TGATAAATCCCCTGCTTAAATCATGTTAAATATTCTACCAAAAAGCATACTTTTATTCTAATTAGAATTTTATTTTAGGTTAGGAGGAAAAAAATAAGAGACAACTCCTTAAAAGTTTTGAATGCATAAAACATAAGGTTTTATTATCCCAAAGAGAGACATTCTATTATGCAAATATATTAATTCAGTTGCTAGTATAGAGACTTTAAATAGAAATAAGTTTAAATAAGGAATTTTATGTTAAGGGATTACTGAGTAAAATAATGAGCTATTTGGTATGGCTTAGGTTGCATACAGGTTTAAAAGATCTTTTTAATATATATTTGTTTGTGCAAACCATGTCTTATGACTACAAATTCTTCCAATTGCTCTAGAAATAGGAATCATCTTTCAGAGCTAAAGTAAGGAAACAAGCACAAACATTGAAACTGAAAATGTGTTTGACATAATGTGCTTACTTTGAACCAAAATTGCCTAAATCCCTAAATGTAGAATGACAGAATAAAACTTTACTAAGTTCTTTGTTATCTATCCATATGTGAGTGCTGATTCCATTTCAAGTCTTATGAAGATAAGAAAATGTGTGTGTGGGTGCATGCATGTATATATGTAAATGTAGAGATTTAAATACATATAAAATCTCTCTACATACATATAATATATATGTATGTAATATATAGATCCATATCTCCATGTGTAAAGTGAAGGGAGGGAGGGAGAAATCAGTGACAAGAAAAGAACGAAAATCTCTAAAGTTGGCCAATCCATTTTTATGAATATATGTTTTATAGGAATACAGTTTAAACTTTGTCTTCTTCAAAAAATTCAAGAAATTTTTAAACCTTAAAATATGAGAACAACACTAGCAGAGACATTTGTTAGGTCTTTTCAACCACTTGATATCCTTGAGCACCCTTCCTCATTTTCAGAAATTTCTCACATGTAAGTAATCCACACCTCTCCAAATTAGAAATGACCCATGGTCTTCATGTCCTCTCTGGCTGTTTGGACCTGCATACGACAGGAGCTCGCCCAGCCAGACCGTGCTTCAAACAGGGAAGCAAGTATACAGATTCCTCTCACAAGGGTGGTGGCAGAAGTGGACATCTGTGTATGGGTCCCAGCGGCCATGGTGCCAGCCATCACAGCCAGGCGCTGGTGCAGAGGTCCAAGCAGGAGGTCTCTAATGGGGCAGTCTTGCCTAGAGATTCTTACATGTGCCTTATATTTCTCATAAACCCTTTTCTCAGAAACTAAAGTAGGTTCTAGTACTTGCTTCTAAGAACGTTGAGTGGCACGCCGCTCCAACCCCTGTACTCTCTTGCCTACTTCAGGACTTCGCTTAAGGAACTCTCTCCCTTCTCTCTGCCTCGATTCTATCAACTTTTCTTCTCTTTTCTGAATCTTTCTTGGCAGCACACATACGTTCTATTTTTTTCCTCCCATCTTTAAAACCCCCTTAAAACCCACCAAGCTTCCGCATTAAGCTTCTGCCTCCATTATGTCTCTCTTTTTTCAGCAAGACTCCTAGGAGTTTCATGTATACTCACACTTTCCGATATATCTCCTCCCATTCCCTTCTGAACCCACTTCAATCAGGCTTTTTCACTGAAATTGGTCTTTTCAAAGTCCCCACTGGCCTCTACACCACTAAGCCGACCTCCTCATTGTTAAGGCGTGCTGTGTTCTTGCCTCGCTCCACCTACCCATAGCATGCTCTGAGACTGAGGGCTCTCTCTTCCTGGAAACACTTCCTTTGCCTGCAGGACAGCATATGCTCCTGGTTTTTGTCCTTCTCTGCTGCTTTTTTTTTTT
>NW_023245086.1:0-1816 GCF_002007445.2 Ailuropoda melanoleuca
TATATATATATATAAAATTTGATACTCCAAAATAAAAACCAAGCAAATGTACTTATCTTGAGAAATTAATCTCTCAGTTAATCAAAAAACACATTTGATTTTTATGAATGACTTCTTCTATTGAAATCAAAATGGAGTCCATAATGAGGTCCATTGGAAGTGGAACCAATAACAAGCAATGTTTGAATAATTAGTCTGGCATTTTAGATATGACACACAGAAAATATGAAGATAGATAATAGTTGGATATTGATGTACAAAGTAGTCAAGAAGCTAAGATACGACATTCTTAGAAGAGTTTGGATGGATCATGACGACTAGAAGAATGGGAGCAGGAAAAATGGGGAATTTTAGGTAGACTGTCCAGGGGCCAGACAAATATGACTCCATTTCTCATTCCCCCCATTACCATTTTAAATTGGAACAGTGGTTCTAAAGCAGGTGTGGTAATCAGTGGGGTGATGAGCTTATTAGAATCACCTGGGGAACCGTCTCAAATATACTCTTGCACACTAAGGGACATATAGAGGGGACCTGCTATACAATAGACTTCAGAGACATTAAAAGGTAGGCCCCTGGATATGAAAGGGAATTATTTTGTCCAAGAGAGAATTATCCTTTTTTTAAAGTGTGTTTAGCCACCGTATAGTACATTAGTTTTTGATGTATTGTTCAATGATTCATTAGTTGTGTCTAACACCCCGTGCTCATCACAACACGTGCCCTCCTTAGTACCCATCACCCCATTAACCCATACCCCCATCCCTATCCCTTCTGAAACACTCAGTTTGTTTCCTGGGGTCCGTAGTCTCTCATGGTTCTTCTCCCTCTCCGATTTCTCCCCCTTCAGATTTCCCTCCCTTCCCCTATGGTCCTCCATGCTATTGCCTATGTTCCACTTCTCCAAAAAAGACATACAAATGACTAACAGACAGATGAAAAAATGCTCCACATCACCAGCCATCAGGGAAATACAAATTAAAACCACAATAAGATACCACCCTACACCAGTTAGAATGGAAAAAATTAATAAAACAGGAATCAACAAATGTTGGCGAAGATGTGGAGAATTATTCTTCTACAGTTTAGCTTTTCTGCACAATTGGAACACAATTAGCCCCTTATCAGGGCCACCATAAAAAGTACCACAGACTGAATGGTATAAAAAACAGATATTTCTTTTCTCACAATTAAGGTTTAGAAGTCTGAAACCAAGGTGTTGGCAAGGCTGATTTCTTCTGAGGTTCTATCTCCTTGGGTTGTAGAATGCATCTTCTCCCTGTCTTCCCATGGTCTTCCATCTTTACATGTTTGTGTTCTAATCTCTTTTTGTAGGCATAGCAGTCATATTGAATTAGGGACTTCCTTAATGATATCATTTAAACTTAACTGCCTCTTCAGAGACACTAATCACCAAACACAGTCAGATTCTTAGGTATCTGGGGTTAGGACTACAACATATGAATTTGCAGGAACAAAATTCAGCCCATTAACACAAGGTGTATTCTAGGAATTCTAATCCAGTATTTTACACATTAGTAAAATTATCATCAAAGTTGTAATTGTGCATATTACTTCATTTTAGATTTATGCTCTGATTGGTTGTTGCTGTTAAGACATGTTTCTGTTTTACTCTATTTTTCTACATTCCTATTTGGATAATATGGGCTCTGCACTACTTCACGCTGCCATTAGGACCTTAAATAGATCTTGGCACTGAAAGATTAGATAATCTCTCACTGTTATTTGAGTGTAAACTGCCATAATTCTGTATTTCCTTTCTGCTATTTCCCGAGTCACCAACCTCTTTAATCTA
>NW_023245087.1:0-1816 GCF_002007445.2 Ailuropoda melanoleuca
AATACCTTTTATTCTTTTTTGTTGTCTGATTGCTGTTGCTAGGACTTCTAGTACTATGTTGAACAATAATGACCCAGCAATTGCACTACTGGGTATTTACCCTAAAGATACAAATGTAGTGTAAAGAAGGGCCATATGCACCCCAATGTTCATAGCAGCAATGTCCACAATAGCCAAACTGGAAGGAGCCGAGATGCCCTTCAACAGACAAATGGATAAAGAAGACGTGGTCTATGTATACAATGGAATATTACTCAGCCAACAGAAAGAATGATTACCCAACATTTACAAAACATGGTTGGAACTGGAGGGGATTAGCTAAGTGAAATAAGTCAAGCAGATAAAGATAATTATCATATGATTTCACTTATTTGTGGAACATAAGGAATAGCAGGAGATCATTAGGAGAAGGAAGGGGAAAATGAAGGGGGGGGAGCAGAGGGGAAGATGAACCACAAAAGACTATGGACTCCAGGAAACAAAAAAGGTTTTAGAGGGGAGGGGAGTGGGGGCATGGGTATTAAGGAGGGCATGTGTTGTACGGAGCACTGGGTGTTGTACGCAAGCAATGAATCATGGAACACTACATCAAAATCTAATGGTGTACTGTATGGTGACCAACATAACATAATAATAATTAAATAGAGAACAAACAATCCTTAAATTTGTATGGAACCACAAAAGACCCCAAATAGTCAAAGCAATCTTGAAAAGCAAAAGCAAAGCTGGAGGCATCTTGATTCTGGATTTTAAGGTACATTACAAACCCAGAGTAATCAAAGCAGTATTGTACTGGCACAAAAATAGACACATAGATCAAAAGAACAAAATAGGAAACCCAGAAATGAACCCACAATTATATGGTCAATTAATCTTCAACAAAGCAGTAAAGAATATCCAATGGGAAAAAGATAGTCTTTTCAACAAATAATGTTGGGAAAACTGGAAAGCAACATGCAAAAGAGTGAAACTGGACCACTTTCTTACACCACACACAAAAATAAATTCAAAATGGATTAAAGACCCAAATGTGTGACCTAAAACCATAAAAATCCTAGAGAAGAACACAGGCCGTAACTTCTTTGACATTGGCTGTAGCAACTTTTCTCTAGGTATGTCTTCTAGGGCAAGGGAAACAAAGTAAAAATAAACTGTTGGGACTACATCAAAATAAAAAGCTTCTGCGCAGTGCAGGAAACAATCCATAAAAGTAAAAGTCAACCTAGGGAATGGAGAAGATAATTGCAAATGACATATCTGATAAAGGGTTAGTATACAAGATGTGTAAAAACTTACAAAACTCAACACACACACACAAAACCAGATAATCCAATTAAAAATGGGCAGAAGACATGAACACACATTTTTCCAAAGAAGATATGCAGTTGATCAACAGACACAAGGAAAATTGCTCAACATCATTCATCATCAAGGCGATTCAAATCAAAACTACCATTAGATATGACCCCACACCTTTCGGAATGGCTAAAATCAACAACAAAGGAAACAACGGGACTTGGTGAGCATGTGGAGGAAAAAAAACCCTTGCTCACTGTTGGTGCGAATGCAAACTGGTGCATCCTCCGTGGAAAACAGTATGGAGGTTCCACAAAAAGTTAAAAATAGAATTGCTTTATGATCCAGCAGTCGCATTACTGGGTATTTACACAGAGAATACAAGAACACTAATTCAAAGGGATATGCACCCCTATGTTTATAAAATTATTTATAATAGCCAAGATATGGAAGCAGCCCATGTCCATTGATTGATGTGAATGTGTGTGTGTGTGTGTGTGTGTGTGTGTGTGTGTGTGTG
>NW_023245088.1:0-1816 GCF_002007445.2 Ailuropoda melanoleuca
ACACACACACACACACACACACACACACACACACAGAGATGATGGAACCGTTTCTGCATTAGTGTGAACTCTGTTTATCTGCGTTATCACAAAACAACATTCAAATATAACCTGGGTTTACCATGTCTCCCTGCTGTAGCTGTCACGGTGGTGATAGCATATTTCCTGATCTATCTTTGATTACTGACCATTAACATTCATGTTTTCACATCCAAAGTGACTTTATGCAAATGTGCATTGTATCCAGGAGATTCTGGGGAAAATATCGTAGAGTTGCCAGAAAACCTGGACGAATATCCCGAAGGCTAGGGAATCCGGAACTCCCAACTTACAAGTGACCCTGCTTTCCAGGAGGGGGGGCCACAGCTGGCCCTGACACTCTCCTTACCCCATCACTGGGAGTTCTTAGGGGATTGACAGTGACACCAAACCCAGTTCTGTTGTTTGAGAGAGTCTCTGGGTCCAGAAGTGAAAGAAAGGAAGGAGGTTGAAAAACAAGCTGGAAAGAGGACTTCACAGTAAGTCTCCCCCACACAGAAACTGTCAATGCCAGCAGGGGGAATAACATAAATAATACACCTGAAATTGTATCCATTAGGAATGACTTGCAATTAATCATCATCATCATTTAAAATGGACGCTATTAGCCAACTAAAACCTTGTGTAAATTTACTCTATCTCGTGGCTTTTCCCTAAACCCTTTCCATAGTTCTCAAATTTTCCCATTTAGAACAATCACCAGAGAATCTTGTTAACCTGGAGATTCCTGGGGCCCTGCCTTCAGCATCTGATTCAGTAGGTGGAGCCCAGGAATCTGCATTTGAATATCCTATTGGGGGTTTCCAATTGCATTCTCCAACGGAGTGTTCTGCCCATCCTGCTGAGTCTCACATGGGTGGCCTTTGGTTCATATTTTGAGAAACAGTTTATCTAGTTAGATGCACTCAGCAAATGGTGGCTTGCCTTCTGTTCTGCTGCTTGCTCGCTGACCCTAGACAACTTACTTTCATTCTGTGCGTCTCAGTGTCCTCCTGAGTAAAACACAGGGATAGATGGTGGTGGGAATGAATTGGAGAGGCACGTAAGAGATGCACGTAAGGGATGACACACACAAATATGAGCACCCTCAAACTTTGCCCCAGCTACAAACTGAAGACTCACCCCATTGCTTCTGCAAGAAACTGTGCTCCAGTGCCAAAGAACTGATTCATGCAAACTTTTGAAACATGGTCTAATTGCAAGCTTGCAACTTCAACCTGGGACCAAGTTAACCTTACTCACAGAACACCACTTGACCAGAAACAACTTACTTCTTCGTGCTACCGACTGTTAGCATAAATGCTCAAGGCATTTACTTTGCCCAGAACTCAGTCTATACACTGCTTTTCCAGAGCTCCAGTTTCCATGCGGTATTTCCATTTTTGCATCCCAACCATTCACATACGCCTGTGGTTTATCACTCTCTCCCCATCTCAGAACTCTGCAGGGACTCACTCCTCTCTTTTCTTTGCATTTCTTTCCCCGTCCACCCTACCCCACCCTCAAAATAGTAACTGATTTATTTTCCATAACATCAACACATATGCTTAAGACATAATCATGCTGGGGCGCCTGGGTGGCTCAGTCGTGAAGCGTCTGCCTTTGGCTCAGGGTGTGATCCCCGCATTCTGGGATTGAGCCCCGCATCAGGCTCCTCCTCTGGGAGCCTGGTTCTTCCTCTCCCACTCCCCCTGTTTGTGTTCCCTCTCTCACTGGCTGTCTCTCTCTCTGTCAAATAAATGGATAAAGTCTTAAAAAAAAAAAAAAAAAAAAACCA
>NW_023245089.1:0-1816 GCF_002007445.2 Ailuropoda melanoleuca
ATGAATGATGGGGGCTGGGGGGGCAGAGCCCCCCGGGGTCCCAGCGCAGGCAGGAGGGAGGCGCGGAGCGTCCAGCGCCGCCTCCGCCTCGTGGCGAACGCAGCGCCCCCTTCCTGTCTCTCCCGGCGCCTCCAATTACCGCGGATCGCGGACGGGGGGCGCCCCGGGAGGGGGCCGGGCTCGGAGAGGCACCCCTCGCCGGCGGAGGACGGGCGGGCGCGCTGCTGGCGGAGCCCGAGGTCGCCGTGACCTTGCTGGGGTCAGCGGGTTGGGCTGCGGAGGAGGCGACGCGGCGTCTTTGGTGGCGCTTTCCGGATTGGCGCATTGGCCGGGAAACCGGGCGGGGGCGAGCGGGGGTGTGAGGGGGGAACACAAATAGAAGGTGAAATTTTACCTGCCCCTGAGGGAGTCCTGCGGATTTTCTCCCGGCACCAGCAGGCGCTCTGCCTTTGTCTTACACGGCTGAAACATCTGTTGCAGAGGGGCGGTGAGGCCGCAAACAACCCCCACACACCCTGCGCGGCTCCCCCATCCCCAGCTCGGCCCTCGCCGGGCTCCCGGACTCGCGGCACCGCGTTAACCCTGCTCGCGCTGGGGCGCCCGCCCGGCAGCCCCCTGCCGCAGTACGCGCCTCCGCGTGGGGCTCCCTGCCCCCGGCCTCGGAGTGGCTTCTCGCGGGGGTGCCTATAGGCCCTCCCCCCACTTGCAGCGGCCGCGTGGTAGCCAGCGGGGGCGGGGGTGGTGGTGGCGGAAAGGGTTAATGGCCTAGTCGCAGACCCTAATTGTCAGACCTGGGCCCCGCTTCGTTTCAATTACCCTAAGTAGAGACTGAATGCGCAATTAACGAAGTCAGCTTGCCAACTGGAAAGCCGTCCCCGTTTTCACATTGAGCAGAATACTCCACCAGCTGACTTGGACTAAGCAATTTCCTCCTCTCTCCCTTTCTCTCTCTCTCTCTCCCAACCCCCCTCCCTCTTTTTCTCTTTCCTTAATAATAAAATTATACCAAGCAGTTTGCGGTGTGGCAGGCGGCCAGAAAAGCGTTTCTTTAAACGCCGCCGTCTCACAATTAGGCAGCAAGAGGATTTGACACGCCGTGGCGGCCTGACAGGCGGCTTCCTCCCCTGGGGGCTGGGGGGAGGGGGGGCGCCAATTCCCTGGCTCCCCCAGGTGGAACGGTGCTGGGAGGGGCTGGCTTGCCGAGCCTCCCCGACTGTCAGGATGCTTCGCAGAGGGGGTGTCAAAGGCAGGGAAGGGAGGGGTTGTTCGCCGCCCAGGCTGGGGAAGGGGGGGACATTCCCTGGCTCCCCTGGGAAGCTGGGGTGTCCAACGGGAGGACCTTGACCCCTCCCCCTTTTGGCTTCCAGCTCAGAGTTCATTTTCTGGTTAACCAAGGGGCCCAGAGCTGTAGAGGGATCTCAGCCCTGCTGGGCCTCCTGGACAAGTCACTGTCCCTCTCTGGGCTTCTGTTAATCCCTCTGCAAAAAACGAGGGGGAAGTTTGACCTAGAATCTGCTCTGTAGCAAGTGGCGTCTGGTGGCTCTCTGCTAGCACCTGGCCCTGTGGGCGGAAGGCGGAGAGAGGTGTAGGCAGCACCAGATCGGAACCAAGCCGGAGACCCCTCTCCAGCCTGGGCCACAGACTGCTGGGCCCCAAAGGCATGGAGGAGAGTGCTGGCCCCCCAGCAGCCTTACGGGCAGCTAACAAATCGGGGTGACTTTGCAGGATTGCCAGGGATTGGTGCCATGAGAACAGAGGGCGTCTGACCATTGGCAGCCCGCCCCCTGAGGCGGGGGGGGGGGGGAAAGGGGGGGGG
>NW_023245090.1:0-1816 GCF_002007445.2 Ailuropoda melanoleuca
CTCCCCCTGCCTGTGTTCCCTCTCTCCCTGGCTGTCTCTCTCTGTCAAATAAATAAATAAAATCTTTTTTAAAAAAATTTTTTTTCAAAACTGAAGCACAGAGTAAAATGGAAAATGGAAAATAAAGAGTGTAAGAGACATGTGTGATTGAGTAAAAGCTCTAAATTATGTAAATTTGAGACACAGAAGAGAGAAAGAATGGGACAGTAAAATTATTTAAAGAGATAACAACAAACTGATTAGAGGCATCAAAGCACAAATACAAAAATTACTAAGAACTCCAGTAGGGTTGACAGCAAATAAACAACAAAAAATAATCAATAATGCCACATCTGGGGACATCATAGAAAAACTGATAAAAACTAAAGACAAAGAGAAAATCCTAAAATTAACCAGAAGAAAAAAGACACATTATCTTCAAAGGCGTAATAATACTGTTGGTTAATGGCTGATTTTTCAACAGAAATGATGGAATCCTAAAGACAATGGAAGAATGTTTTAAAGTGCTGAAAACCCCTCAAACATAGAACTATGTACTTAGAGAAAATGTCATTCAAAAATGATGGCGAATTTAAGACAGTTTCAGATAAATAAAAACTGACAGTATTTGTTACAAACAAACCCTCACTTAAAAAAAAGTCCTATTAAAAGTTTAACTGGGCAGAAGAAAATAATCCCAGAAGAAAGCATGGTAATGTAGGAAAAAAATAAAGAGCAATGCAAAGGTAAATGTGTGGGGAAATAAGAATGAATACTGACTATCTAAAATAACAAAAATAATATCTAATAGATCTTTTAAATATGTAGATTAAAATACATGACAACAATAATGCAAAGGATGAAAGGGGGTAAATAGAATTAAAATACAATAAGGAATCTTACTATACAGTATTATATTTACCCAAAACAAATGAAAACATGTCCACAAAATGACTTGTATACAAATAAATGTTTATAGCAGCACTATTAGTAATATCCAGAAACTGGAAAAAATTCAAACGTCTATCTACAGGTGAATTGATAAACAAATTAAATGGAATACTACTCATCAAAAAAAATAAAATAAAATAAAACAAAATAAAATACCAACAGACTATAAACTGTAGATGAATCACACAGATACGATATTGAGCAAAAGAAGCCAGAATTTAAAGTACATACTATACTGCTCCATTTATATGAGGTTCTAACCAAGCGAAACTAATTTACAATGCTAAAAGCCAGGACAACAGTTATCCCTGGAGTATCAGAAACTGGGAAGGGGCAGAAGGGGACCTCTGGGAGGATGGTAATGTTCAATTTCTTTATCTAGTGACAGATTAAATCAAAGTGTTTGCTTTATGGAAATTCATCAAGCTCTACACTTAGGATTGTTCATTTTCTATACATATTTCCAAAAGACATTAAAAAATACATTTCAGATATAGTGAAAGTTATACAAAGAATAGCAAGACTGTATCAACCATCAAGATTAGAAACAAAACATTACCAGTATAGTTGGTATGCGTGCTACTCCCCCATTACACCCCCACCCCTCCAGAGATAACCACTCCCATGAGTGAGGTGTTCACCATTTCTCTGCACTCTTTTTTCTTTTACCCCTTATATAAACTCACCTAAACTATGTATAGCGCTCTTTTGCATGTTTTTAAATTATATATAAAATATAATTTAATTTCTATTTTTAACGATTTATTTATTTATTTGAGAGAGAGGGAAGGAGAGAGCAAGTAGGGAGAAGGGCAAAGGAAAAGAATCTCAAGCAGATTCCCTGCTGAGCGCAGAGCCCCACCTGGGGTTTGAAGATCTCAGGACC
>NW_023245091.1:0-1543 GCF_002007445.2 Ailuropoda melanoleuca
TGTAAGTGTGTGTGTGTGCATGCGGGAGTGTGTGCATGCATGTGAGGGTGCACGTGCGTGTGTGTGTGCGCGCTCACACATGTAGTGCCTGGCTGGTGTCGGCAGTGGGTCCCAGTAGCTCATGTCACCACAATAGCATGACACACCTGTTTCCTGTGGGACACTCAGTTCTATGATGGGGGTTGGGTTTTNCCTGTGGGACACTCAGTTCTATGATGGGGGTTGGGTTTTTGTTTGTGGAGAGACCCTTAGGGGCATAGTCTGCGTCTCATAGACGGTTGTGCTGTATAATGTAAATTTGTATGACACATACATTGATCACCCGCTTTATCTGTCCATATTCTGGTACGTGTTGCCAGAATTCAAGCGTGCACATGGGCGTGTGTATGTGTGTGCGTACATGTGTGTGACATTACTGCTGTCTGTACGCGGTCAGCCCCCAACACTGTGCAGAGCTGTTCTGGACGAGGCCCTGACTCCTGTTTTAGAGCTCCGGCTACTGCTGGGAGGTGAACTCTGTCTTGCGGGGAATCACACTGTTGACTTTAAACACACTTGCTCTGGAGGCCCTGTGTTTGTCCAGGAGCAGATATTATCTAGACATGGTAGAGCAGGGCTCAGGGCTCTGGTCAAGGCCTTCCCTTTATCTTTGGGGCACAGAGCCTCATGTGGCTGAGGTCATGACCCGAGGGCTGCAGCCCGTGTACTGGGGACGGTGACAGGTTGTCGGGCGTCACATAGCTAGGTGGTGTCGGGCAGGGAGGCTTTGGGTCTCCAGCCAGAAGCAACCAAGCTGCTGGCATCCGCAGAAGGGATATGGGCTTGAGGGCAGGCCCCCCTCCGTGATTCCACTCGCCCTCTGCGGCCTTCATCTCCAGGAGCCTCAGGCTTGTGAGGGGGGTTGTCACGCCACCCCCATAGGAACAGTGACAGAGGAATGAGAATTTCCCTGGAGCGACCACAGCACGGCAGCTGCATTGACAGCCCGTCCTGACCGCACCGCCCAGTTTACTGGCACAGCCCCCACCCTCACGGTTCATTCTGGGAGTCAGTTGTGAATCCCCTTTTTCCTCCAATGGACAGACTGTGATGCAGCTTTTATTTCCCGCGTTAATTTAAATATGACCTGCGCAGGTGGAGGGCTTGACAGAAGGCTCACTCTATGAGTTCAAAATCGCCGCCGTCAACCTGGCCGGGATTGGGCAGCCATCGGACCCCAGCGAGCTCTTCAAGTGTGAGGCCTGGACCATGCCTGAGCCTGGTAAGAGGCCCCTCCTGGACCGCAGAGTGGCCCTCTGTGGCGTGAGCCTGGCGTCAGCAGGGCCGCGGTCACTAACCCCCAGAACTAGTAGGCGTTTCGTCTGCATGTGCTAGGGTGTCACCACCCTGTGCCAGGTGTGGGGCATAGCTGGGAATGAGGTGGCCGCAGTTCCTGGCGGTGGGGTCGTGGATGGGGGCCGAGCAGGTGACAAGCGAGTGGTGATTGGCGGGGTCGCATGAGGGAAAGGGAAGGCAGCCCCGGGCAGGAGCGGCCAGTGCCGGC
>NW_023245092.1:0-1816 GCF_002007445.2 Ailuropoda melanoleuca
TTTTTTTAAAGATTTTATTTATTTATTTGACAGAGAGACAGCCAGCCAGATAGGGAACACAAGCAGGGGGACTGGGAGAGGGAGAAGCAGGCTTCCAGCAGAGGAGCCTGATGTGTGGCTCGATCCCATAACGCTGGGATCACGCGCTGAGTAACGACTGCGCTACCCAGGTGCCCCTGGAAAATGATTTTAATGGAGACATTATATTAAAATGTTTTATGAAAAGTTTGAGCACATTGAAAAACTTAAACCACTTTAATACTTCTTAAAGTGAGCAAACAATGGAGGAACTATCTTCTAATTGATCCAATAGGAGGAACTTTTTTATGTCTAAGTATTTTCAGACTATCACAAGATATAGCTTATGTTCTTAGCATTCTTCAATTGAAAATGTACTTAACTTAATGACAAAAATATAAAATCACTTTGAAAACATGATTAATCATAACTACCTCTACATATGAATAATAGCAAAACAAAAATCTAAGATTATTCAGAATATAGACGAAAATTTTAACTATACAGTTTAAAAGACATTATAGTAATTCTTGCCCCCCTAGGGGTCCATTGTCCATAAAAGATGGACTATCCTCTTCTTAGTCAATAAGAATACTAAAATTTTCTAGAAAGATTAATTGGCAACTAAAGTTTACAAGGATTTAAAATACAATATCCATTGGTCTATGTGTCTGTTTTTGTGACAATACCATGCTGTCTTAGTAATCACAGCTTGGTAATATAGCATGAAGTCAGGCTGTGTGATGCCCCCCAGCTTTTTCTTTCTTTCTCATCATTCCTTTGGCGATTCTGGTCTTTTCTGGTTCCATACAAATTTTAGGATTGCTTGTTCCAGCTCTTTGAAAAATGCCGATAGACTTTTAATAGGGATGGCATTGAAAGTGTAAATTGTTCTGGGCATGATAGACACTTTAACAATGTTTATTCTTCCAAAATACATGAACATGGAATGTTTTTCCATCCTTTTGTGTCTTGTTCAATTTCTTTCATAATTTTTCTGTAGTTTCTAGAGTGTAGATCCTTTACCTCTTTGGTTAGGTTTATTCCAAGGTATCTTATGGTTTTTGGTGTTATTGTGAATGGAATCGATTCCTTAATTTCTCTTTCTGCCGTTACATTGTTAGTGTATAGAAAAGCAAATGATTTCTGTGCATTGATTTTGTATCCTGCCACATTGCTGAATAGCTGTATGAGTTCTAGTAATTTGGGGGTGAAGTCTTTTGGGTTTTCCACATTAAGTATCATGCATCCGCAAATAGAGTTTGACTTCTTCTTTGCCAATTTGGATGCCCTTTATTTCTTTTTGTTCTCTGATTGCTGAGGCTAGGACTTCTTTCCAGAAATGGACCCTCAACCCTATGGTCAACTAATCTTTGACAAATCTGGAAAAACATCCAATGGCAAAAAGAAGGTCTCTTCAATAACGGGTGCTGGGAAAATTGGACAGCTACATACAGAAGAATGAAACTGGACAATTCCCTTACACCATACATAAAGATAAACTCAAAATGAATGAAAGACCTCAATGAGACAGGAATCCATCAAAATCCTAGAGGAGAGTATAGGCAGTAACCTCTATGACATCAGCCACAGAAACTTCTTCCAAGACATGTCCCCAAAGACAAGGAAAACAAAAGCAAAAATGAATTTTTAGGATTTCATCAAGATAACAAGCTTCTGCACAGCAAGGAAACATTCAACAAAACTAAGAGGCAACCAACAGAATAGGAGAAGATATTTGCAAATGATATTACAGATAAAGGGCTGGTATCCAAGATCTATAAAGAACTTCTCAAAC
>NW_023245093.1:0-6532 GCF_002007445.2 Ailuropoda melanoleuca
CTCCTCCTCTGGTCTCTGGAGCAGACCCAAGGCTGCTCTGTGACTTGCCAACACTCACTGATAAGGTTTAGGTCAACCTCATCTCTTGGCTTTGCCAAGGCCCTACGTGCACCTTGGCTGATTAGGCCTTGCCTTGGCTTCTGATGGCTGAACACCCCTGAGCCGCTGTCAGAGACTCCATCCAGCCCCTGGCCTACAGTCCACCCCTAGGCCTTGCTGCTGGGTTACCTTGCTCCACCACAATAATCCACACAGGCTCACTGGCTTTCAACTCAGTATGGGCACCTCCGGGAATAGAGGGGTATTCCAGAAAGTGGCAACCGGACGGGTGCAATATGACCACACAACTCTACTTCTTAATCAGCCAGAGCGACCCGGCTAGGCACTGACGTCTCCTCCCAAAATCTTAAACGAGAGTGACAGGGGGTGGGCGGTGGGGGGCAGGGTAAGTTTCCTGGAGCTGTTTTGCTCCCTCCAGTTATAAAATGCACAGTAAACTGAGACCCACACTTAATTCTTTTACTTTCTTCCCTTCCCCTCTCCTCTCCGTCCCACCTGCATCTGGGACAGAAAGAGAGCAAACTTTTATTTTGCTTCCTTTGCCTTTACCATAGCCCTGCATCTACTGAGCCGCAAGCTTCATGCTTTGCTGCTGAGGTCCAAAGGAGCACATTCTCTATGCCACAGGAGAAGTCTACAGTCTGGGTCGTCCAGGCTTGATTGTAACTTTCCAGAGAGGGCTTTGGCCAAAGGAATAGCAAACCCTTCCTCCTGCAGCCTTATCCTATTTGCATGTCAAGGGCTAAGTATTACCTCAGTCTTGCTCCTAACATCACTCCCACACCAAGCAGGAAGTGAAAAGATGAAGGTCAAGTACTCAGGAAGACAGAAAAGAATGTGAATAATTAAAAATGTATCTCCATTATAGAGTCACCATTTCAAAATACGCTTATGAAGTTATTTATAAACTGAATAAAACTGTGTATATTAAAATGCTATCAGAAAGAAAGGATAAAATTTATGGGAAAAATGAAATCACAGCTACATTAAAATGTATATAGAGGAAAGGTTGACAGCAAAGACACCAATATGTTAACAGTGGTAGTCTCTGAGCAACTGGACTGTGATTCTTAACATCTTTATTCTCCTGATTTTTCAAAATGTCATAATGAGGATAAATTGCTGCTATAACAGAAACAAATTTTTAAAAATTTGCTGGTTGTAAACAAAAGTTTTTTTAAAGTAAATTTAAACAAATATTTTTTCCTGCAATTTATTCACTCATTTACCAAATATTTATTGAACTCATGCCACATTCCTGCTACTGTTCTGAGTGATGTGGGTTGTGGGTACAAATGAGACAAAGGCCCTGGTCTTGTGGAGTTTCACATTCTGATAGGAAAGGTGGGAGATGGCAGTGGTGTCACAACTAGACCAGTCCAAGGTTAAATGAAAAATGGGACATCGATACAAAGAACTACTATGCAGAGTATAGTATATACTATAGTATGCTGTGTACTATACACTATAAAGTATTATATTATACCCTATTATACTATATAGTACCTAATGGTAGCATAGTCTATCTACAAATACAGATATGTCGAAAATATATGCTCTAGATAAATATATAGCATACAAAATACTCTGCAGCGATTAAATATAATTAAGCAATGATACAGAAACACTTTCAAGATAAAATCTTTAGAACAGCACACAGAACATGCTGTGCACACACGCACTTGCTTAGGTGTATCTCTTTCTGGAGGAATACTTCAGAAGCTGCTAACAGTGACTGCCCCTGGGGAGGGTCCCTAGGGAATGAGAGGACAGAGGTGGCAGGCAGGATTGCTTGGTTGTATTTCAATTATTTAAGATGTGCTGGTATTGCCTATTTTAAGAAAAGAATAACTTAACCATATTCTTAAAAATCCTACCTGGCCATGTGAACCATGCAGTTTGCTCCATCTTTTTGGAACATTTAAAAAATAATTTTGACTACCCTGTCACTCAACTTTATTTCAGTTATTTCTATGAAAAGAGTGTCAATTTACATAGAACGCTGTATTTCAAGAACGCTGCATATTCATTTAGACTCCGACTACCCCCAAAAAAACCTTTTTTAGACTCTTAAATTATCTTTGCCTATTTTCATTCACCTGTCTTCTTAGTAAGCTAAAATGTTCTGAGTGGGGAAAAACAAAATTAAAAGTCATTGCAGGGCTTGAAAAACAGAAACTGAGTCGAAGAGGACTCTGCAGGCCATGAAGTTCAAACCTCAAAGTAAGAACCCCCTTATCCTGTGGTCTTCTGCTCTTTGCATAAACACCACAGAAGTTCACTCTCTCATGAGACAGCTTGCCCTGTCTGGAGACAGCTCAAGTTACCATAAAGGACTTCATGCATTAGGTAAAAACCTACAGTTGCCAACTGAGTTTGTTTCTGTGCCTGGAATATCTACCCTGACAACCCCTTTTCAGAATCCTATCAGCTTTTCTGACTGCATGAGCTTTATCACTGCTAATCACATCCCCAGTAGACCCCAGGCCCCTGAGGGCAATTCTCTGCCTCCTTCTTTGAAGCTCCTTGGGCGACAAGACACAGAAAGTGCCTGAATGGAAGAAAGGGATAAAGAAAGCCGGGGTAATCAGAAGGGGGAATGAAGCATGAGAGACTATGGACTCTGAGAAACAAACTGAGGGCTTCAGAGGGGAGGGGGTGGGGGAATGTGATAGGCTGGTGATGGGTAGTAAGGAGGGCACGTATTGCATGGTGCACTGGGTGTTATACGCAACTAATGAATCATCGAACTTTACATCAGAAACAGGGATGTACTGTACGGTGACTAACATAATATAATAAAAAAAACATAAAAAAAAAAAAGAGAGAGAAAAAAAGAAAGTGCCTGAACGGGAGCTCCCGAACGTTGCTCTGAATGTGAGCTCACTACCTCCAGTTGCCTTCTGGGCCCTGAAATTACGTCTTAAGCAAGCTGCTTCGCAGTGCACTGAAGAAGGCCGTGGGACCCAAGCACAAGCCGGGAGGCTGTGGGACCCATCCCAAGCACAAGGATGAAGTGGGTGTGATGGACAGGAACCCGGTGAGAGTTTGTGGTCCTGGTGCAGGCTGGGCACACGGGGCACTTTGCTGCCGCGGCCGGCACACGGCGTGCCGTACGTACGTAATGTTCTTCAGCCGTGCAGCGGGACCGTCCGCTCTGACCCGGCTTCATCGTTATCTAATCGTCGTAGGGGGCAGTGAGCTGCCTTTGGCTGAACCAGTCGCCAGCTGCGCTCACAGAACCCTCCGTGTGTAGGTCTGATCAAGAGCTTATATAAGGAATGCGAGGCGCATCCTACCCCACTCTGGGGGGTGTGCAGCTACACCCCCTCGCCGGGGGCAATTGCTTTTTGAAGGTGCCTGTGCTGCACTAAAGCGCTGTTAGGATTTTAGATAAAGTTGATGAGTCTTCTTCACTTGGCAACGGAACGTTCACAGTCCCCGGTGAAATGCAGACAGCTCCTCGTGTCACCTCGGGGCCCAGTTTTCCCAGGCTGTAAGTATTAACGACTCTGCTTTTACTACGAACAGTGGTTACCTCTTTGTGCGGTCAGCCTCCCTCCGTGGAGAGATGCGGAACCCTTTGGCAACCCGGAGGCATCTCGAACATGTTTTTGCTTGAGAGGGTAATTGCGGCGTGCCTCTCTTCATCCTCACCCTCCTCTCCATGTGCTCTGCTTTGCTGCGGCCTGTGTTTGTGCCTCAGCTTCTGGCAGCTGCTACTCAAAGCAGTAGGATTCCAGCAGGTGAGGAATGTATATTATGCAAACCATGGCAACCAGAAACACCAACATCTCGGGCACCTCCCTGAAAATGAATGGCACAGCTTTTGCCAGAAAGCGAGTGTATTAGAACAGTCTGTGTCCTAGGAGTGAGCTATGAGCCGTGATGGAGAGAGGCAGTGTGGTGAAGTGGCTGATAACACTGGTACAGGAGCCACACTGGCTTTGGACCCTGGTCCCAAGACTCACTCATTGTTTTACTTTGAGCAAGTATGGAAACACTCTGCTGCCTCAGTTTCCTCATCTGTAAAATAGGGGAACTATCTCAAAGGGCAGTTACAGAGATTAGATAAGTTAATACAAGTAAAATGCTTAGAATTGTGTCTGGCACAGAACAAAGCCTCCTTACACGTTAGCTTGTCTGGAAGACAATCTTATCTGTGCCCAAGTAGTCACTATTGATAAGCCCATGATGCCCCAAGCTCTAACTCCTGAGCAGACCTCTCCTGCGTGGCCAATGGAACATCTCCTCTTAGCTGTCACCCAGGCTCCTCAAACTCGGCATGGAGCACCAAATTCATGATTGGTCCCCTTCCAATGTGGGGTCTCTCTAGTTCCCTCTGCCCCTGAGAACAGCACCACCATTCACCCTAGGTTCAAACCAAGACCCTGACTCTCCTTCGGTCTCCACGCTCACCTAATCCAAGCTATCACCGACTCTGATTTAGGCCATGCCAGTCCCCTCCAACTGGTCTCCCCTCATCTTCTCTCGACCCTCTCCAATCTGTTCTCCATGCTGTAGCCAGACTGATCTGCTAAATCATAAAGCTGCTATGACACAGATGCACATGCCCTGCCTAAAATCCTGCAGTGTCTCCCCACTGGCTTTTGCATAAGAATTAAAATCCTGCCAGGTCTTTCATGGTCTGGCCCCCGCCTGCCTCCCCAGCCTCATCTTGTTCTTTCTTTTTGCTCTTTGGGCTTCTTTCATGTTCTTGGACAACATACACCATCCTACCCCAGGGCCTTTGTACCTGCTGTTCCCCCAATCACTTTACATTTCATTTTTAATTAACTCCTGCTCATCCTTCAAATTACAACCTAGACAATTTCCTGAACCCCCGGTTAAAGTCAGGCTTCTTTTTCATATGTTCTCAAAGAACCGTGTACCTTTCAAGCCATGCTTATTTTTAGATATACATTAGTGTTATTATTTGAATAATGTCTATCTTCACAATAGACAGAAAATTTCACAAGAGCAGGGACTTAGGACAGTAACCAGCCCATGCGAGGTGCTCAGTAAGTATTTTTAGAATTAACCAATAGAAGACTTACATTTATTTAGTGATTCTACCCTATATATTATCCCCACTTAACCCTCATGCAGATCTTCGAAGTTAAGTATGATTGTCTCATTTTAACAGATGAGGACACTGAGGCTGAAAAACTAGATGGTTTGTTCAAGATCATGCAGAAAGCAAATGGAAAATCTTCAGAAAAAAAGCCTCTTCCCACAAATGCTTTGACAGTTTGTCTTAAATAGTCCTTTTTCATAGAACAGAACCTTGGGTTAGGGAGCTATGCATATCTGCACTGAGATGCTGGACTGGTCTAAACCAGAGGCCCGGGTTAGCTCAAATCACTGCCATCCCTCTGACAGCTCCACCTTGTTGCACATCCTGGCCCAGGGAAGGAGGCAGAGGGAGACAGATCTTGCCAAATGGAAGGTGGGACTCTGAGAAACAAACTGAGGGCTTCAGAGGGGAGGGGGTGGGGGAATGTGATAGGCTGGTGATGGGTAGTAAGGAGGGCACGTATTGCATGGTGCACTGAGTGTTATACGCAACTAATGAATCATCGAACTTTACATCGGAAACCGGGGATGTACTGTATGGTGACTAACATAATATAATAGAAAATCATTAAAAAAAAACAAAAACAAATGGAAGGCAGGGCCTCTGCTAATGCTCACATCATTGCCCAAAGCAAAGAGGCTCCCCTACGTGCCCCCACCCCAATCTCCAGCCTCTAGAAACTGGAAAAGGAAAGGAAACAGGATCTCCCCTAGAGCTTCCGGAAGGAAGGCAGCCCTGCCAATTCCTTGATTTTAGTCCAGGAAGACTTATTTCAGACTTTTGACCTCCAGAACTGTAAGATACCAAACTTGTATTGTTTACATCACAAGTTTGTGGTAACTTCTTAACAGAGGCAATGCACTTGGCTTATCCCTTCTTCCCACCCTTCAGTCTTTCCATTAGCTGAATCAAACAGGAAGCCAAGTGGCAGAGAAGCCAGGGAAACAGCCTGCAAGGGAAGGACAAGGAAAGGGTCTTGGGGGAGCAGGCCGAGGACCACTGCAATCCCTTTACCGCTCCTTTGGGAAACACGTGCTCCACTGCACATCTGAAACTCATTCTTGCAAGTCCCATTTTAACATACTATGTGTATAAATCATTCCGTCGAGTTTGTTCTAATCTAAGTGGGGAAAAAGACTGACATACTGAAAGCTTTGCAGAGACAGAAGCATGTATATCACAAAGACAAGGCTTATTCTCTCCTGATCTGTTNTCTGATCTGTTCAAATTCATCATTAATCGTTAGAACCAAGGAATAACATTTGGTCAAGGAGTAATTTTCATGAGATGGTCTGGTACTTTTATGAACTCCCTTTGAATTTTTCGATTTTATTAGCATGCAAATCTAAACAGATGACATCACCTTATCTTTCTCAACTGCACCCATAACAGACT
>NW_023245094.1:0-1817 GCF_002007445.2 Ailuropoda melanoleuca
ATTGGGAGGGTTACTCTAGAATTTTTACCCTTCACTCATACCTTGTTAATAGCAAACAAATTGGTGAAATGATGAATGTAAAAGCCAAAAGGCAAATTGCCTATCTAAAAGTGAATAATTATCTGTTTTGGTCTCTGAAAATCTACAAAATAACATTTAGTTTAATTTTTGGTCATAGCAATTTGACCTCTATTTTCCCTTTAATTTATACCTCTTGATTTGTCCCTTTATGTTCTTTCGTCCCCGACATATTTGGGAATAAGACCTGTTATTAATAAGACACACATTAGCAGTGTGTACGTGATCTATTACTTTTTGTTGGGATCATGTGGGTACTTGTTCCCCTTTTGCTCATTATTACAATTATTTTCAGAAATAAGTGCATTATTTGACCATGAAAACCTTTCATAACTGAATATTTCCTTGTAATGATATTTGCAAGATGAAGAGTGAATGATAGTGGAAAAATGAAATATGACCCAGGCTCCCAATGAGTCAGTTGCTTAATAGATAAAAAGAATGACATAAAAAATAAAAATGGAAGTGACTGGAGCAATGTTGATATTTAAGGTAAATCATTTAATGTTCATAAAAGTTATATATTTATTCAGTATATTTAATTGTTACCAGCTAGGAATGGATTTCAGGTGGTAAATATTTTACTAGGGCTGGTGGTTCTTCTTTGTATTACTAGCTTTATTAAAACTAGTTTTATTAAAACATAGCATATGTTATTCACATGATGGAAATGTGAATATTATCAGCAGAATCATTTCTTTAAAAAAATCTAGCCAAAATAATTTTTAAAAGTTTTTTTAAGCAAAATCAAATTATGAAGAGCTATTCTTAAATCTGAGGGCTCCCATTTTTAGCTGTCAAAATTAAGGCTACTATGAATATTTGAGTTCAGGTCTTTGTACAGACATGCTTTTATTTCTCTTGGGTACACACCTGGGTGTGGGATTTCTGGGTTCTCTGGTCAATTTATGTTAATATTTTAAGAAAGTGCAGATTGCCTTTGCCAAGGGTGCCGCATAGGTTCCATCCTGCCCCCTTCCCAAGGCACTGGGGCCGCAGGGGCAGAACGGCCTGCATTTCCCACCACTCCCTTCTCCCACCACACATCACAAAAAGCCACAGCAGCAAGTCCGCAGCCTGAACTTCCATCCTCGTGCTTTCCAGCATACAACCTAAAAGCATCATCGTTCATGAACAGTGGCCTAAGTCAGAGGTCCTCAGAGGATGGTCCAGGCATCAGGACCAGCACCAGCACCTTAGAACTTGTTAGATGCGCAAACTCTCCAGCCACACCCCGGCCCTGCTGAATCAAGAATCCCTGTGACTGAGGCCCGGTGGTCTGTGTTCTAACAAGCCCTGCAGGTGATTCAGATGCACCTCCTAGGTTAATGCAGTCTTAAGGTTAATCTCTGAGAAGGATACTTTCTCAGAAAGGAAACACAGCACAGCTGGGAAGGGAAGCTTCTTTTGTCTTCTCCCCCTCAAATCCTCCCCTCTCTGAACCTAGACAGTCTAGGTAGAGATACAGAGAATCAGTTCCCCATGGTGGGGGCAGACGGGAACAGGCCAGGGAGGTTCCCTGAGGAGAAGTACCAACTGGAAGGTGAGCAAAGTGAGTTGTCTAAAACAAGATTGCCCTGCTTCTGGTTACTATTTGCTTTTCCTTCCTTGTAGTTTTCCCGAAGGCTTTAATCAAAGTGCCAGCCTCATCTCTGCCCCCCGTTTGGAGGTGGGATCAGCTTCAATCAGCATATTCCTGTGGAACACACACACACACACACACACACACACACACACAC
>NW_023245095.1:0-1817 GCF_002007445.2 Ailuropoda melanoleuca
CTTCCTCTCCCACTCCCCCTGCTTGTGTTCCCTCTCTCGCTGGCTGTCTCTATCTCTAACAAATAAATAAATAAATAAATCTTAAAAAAAAAAAGAATTAATTATTTCAATCCATTATCTCAAGTGGAAAACACATGCTCATTTCAATCACTTAATAAAATTCACTTTGTGGTCACAGAAATTATAGTTTGGTAAGATTAGAAGATTAATATGAAAATTATAATCTAAAATTAGCCAACACCTTACAGAAAATGGTGAAACCCTTATGGATATTCTTCATAAAATCAGAAATTGATAGTATCTAACAATTTTACCTACAAATTCTGACTAATGTAATAAAACAAGAAAATATAGAACTAGTTGCATTTTTTCGCAGATTCTTTGAATTTATACCTGTAAAAGCCATTACTGATAAAGAATTAATTTCAGTAAGAAAGCTCATTACAATGGTAATATAGAAAAAATCATTGCTTTCCCATGTATTGTTAGCAATAATGGATTGAGATACAAATTTTCCACAAAGACCCAAGTCATAATAAAAATAAAGAACAAGGTAAGTACAGGATCTATGCCATGACTTCTAAGATTAGCTGATTATAATTTATACAACTAGCTTACATATATACTGAGAGCTTGATCTCTTGCTAAATGAGAGGTTTATATACATTATTGCATTTACTCATCATAGCAGTGACATAAAGTATTTCCAAAACCATTTTACAGATGAAGAAACTGAGGCTACGGAGTGTTAATACTCAAGCTAAAAACTGATAGACTCTGAATTCAGTCCCAGGAGGCAAACAGCATTATTTGCAGGTAATAGAATTATTTACCTATAAAATATAAGAGAACCATGAAAAACTATAAAAGCTATCAGAGATAGGCAAAGTAGTCACACAAATATACAAAGATCAACTGATTTCCTACCTAGCAGCAAAAAAACAAAACAAAACAAAAAAACAAAGAAAAAAGAAATTTGGTTTCCAACTATAATCAGAAATATTAAAAACCTAAGACTAAACAAGAAATTTGTGGAACACATAAAAAGAAGAAATACTACAAAATGTTGCCGAGGACAGAAAAGCAGACTTTAAGAACAAAGAAAACATTGGTGTTTCCCAAATTAATCTATCAATCAGGTGGATTTACAATAAGAAAAAGATTTTTCTGGAAACATGACAAAATGATTCTAAATGAATCAGAGAAATCTGGATGCCACTAACTTAATGATAGAGCCAATATCCCCTGTCCTGGCACAAACTAATGCCATGTTTGATAGGATACGAAGAGGACACAATATTGTTACTATGACATCCCTGCCAAAAAAATGCCTAACTTGAATTTAATCATGAAGAAACATCAGACAAACCTCAGTTGGGAGCATTCCACAATTGGCCTGTAGTCTCTAAAAAACTACAAGAGCAAGAAAGAGAAAGAATGAGGATGTCTTGCTGCACAATAAAAGACACTGAAGAAACAATGAAAGAGACAGCAATGTATAATCCTGGATTGAATCCAGGACTTCTGGGGGTAGAGGGATGGCAGGCAGGTGGGAGAAGGAGGAAGATGGTGCTGGTAGTGGTATAAATACCTATGAAGGACATTATCAGCACAATTGACAAAACTTGAATATGGACTGTGGCAAGATAATGTTAAAATTTCCTAATTTTTTCTAATTAGATAAATGTACTGTAGAAATATACAAAAATACCCTTGACCTTATGAAATATACATTGAAATATTTAGGGTATCTGCTCTGCAGTTGTATCTGCAACTAATTATCAAAGAGTATGAAAAAAAGGTGTGTGTGTGTGTGT
>NW_023245096.1:0-1817 GCF_002007445.2 Ailuropoda melanoleuca
CTGCTTGTGGTCCCTCTCTCGCTGGCTGTCTCTCTCTGTCAAATAAATAAATAGAATATTAAAAAAAAAGGAAGAAGAAGAAGGATTCCTAGTAGCAGGGGACTGGATGGCCCAAGAAAAGCTTTTCATGGTGCTTTGAGGAAAGTAGTCAGCGGCCCCACTCCGACATTCCTTGCCGGAGGTCTGAGAGCTGGGAGCCGGGATCTGAGGCCTGCCTTGTACTCCAAGCCACGTTTCTGCCGCGTAGACACCCACATTTATACTCCTCATTTATGTTTTCTTTCAAATACTTTGTGGACTGCCTTGTGAGAGGATTGTAATTTACACTCCCCTGCTGAATTCACTACCTATTATTTTTATTTCTGTTTTGAGAAATGGGTTGTTTTGAGTCCTTGGAAATTTGAGAAGCAATTTATTCTGTCATTTAGCCTGGTCTCAAGAAAGGCAGCTGTTCTAGATACGGGAAAAGACCAGCTTTGCAAAATTCCTCTCTGAACCTCTTGAGAGCGGCGAGTCTAAGCCTGGGATTTCAAGCCTCTTAAAAACTGTTGGTGTGATTTGTCAACCACGTTGCCAATATCTTCAGGAAGTTTGGTAATAAGGAGGTGGAGTGACTAGGAAAATCCAGAAGCTTCGGGGTGAGCTATGGAGGAAACACATTTCATACGACTTTCCCTAGATTTGCTTAGGGATTTACAAGTGTTGCCTGGGGACGCAGTTCTATTACTCGCCCCTGGAGGTCAGGGACATCGCAGCAGACAGCAAGTTCCCTTTGCAGCAGGTTTGGGAAGATGGATCAGTTTGCAACACAAATAACTCTGCGGTGTCTCCGCCTCTTAGTAACTTCTGTTCTGCGGCAAGAGCACGTGGGATTTCAGTTCTAAGGAAACATTTAAAGCTTAGCCCAAACCATCGAATTTTTCCTGGTTTGGGGTCCAGGTGGCACAATCATGCTCCCCGCTGTCCTCCACCAACACTCTTCCCCCTGCCCCTTGAGTCCCTGGGCCATGCGACCCTGGCAAGTCCAGATGAAGTTTTCTGCCTCTGCCTCCCCGTGGCTCCCAGGTGAAGATAACATTCCCCAAAAGGAAGCTTTGCCTGCTCTCCATAAACCACGGCTAACTGGAGAGGGGAATGCATGGGTTGGGGTTGTTCAAGACTGGGTTTTAATGGGACAGCACTCTGGGAAACGTGTTGGCGGTTTCTGACAGGGTTCAGCACACTCACCGTATGACCCAGCAGTCACACTCCTGGGAATTTACCCTTGATAAAGGAAGACTTACGTTCACCCCAAACCCTTTACACTAATGTTTACAATAGCGCTCTTCAGAATACTCCCCAAACTGGAAACAACCCATATGTCATTCAGTGGGTGAGTGGTTAAGCTAACGGCTCCATCCATCCTGTGAAATACCACTCAGCAGGAAAGCAGAACAATCTGGGCGCGCCGCTGCTCCGCGGGCTCTGCAGAGCAATGGCTGCGCAGGAGGCCGATCTCAAGAGGTCACAGCCTGTAGGACTCCATTTACGACATTCTCCAGAAACCCAAATGACAGTGCTGAAGGGCAGATCAGAGGCTGCCAGAGCTCGGGGAGAGAGTGTGACTAGGAAAGGAAGAGCATAAACGAATGTTTCCCTATCCTGATGACTGTGCTGCTAACACAAATCTCTATGGTGTGTTAAAATTCATGGAACTGCCCGCCAAAAGTTAATGACTTTAAAAAATAAAGTAAGCAGGGGCACCTCGGTGGCTCAGTCGTTAAGCGTCTGCCTTCGGCTCAGGGCGTGATCCCGGGGTCCTGGGATCGAGCCCCACA
>NW_023245097.1:0-1818 GCF_002007445.2 Ailuropoda melanoleuca
AATACGAATCAATAATCATTCAAACAGGGTGATACTGACAAATAAACGTATCATTAGAAAGCATAGTCCTAAAACAGACTTAAAGACATATGACTTTGATCATAAAGCACCTTATCTAATAAAAAATAGGAGTGAAAATAAGAATTTTATAGTCTCTTTCTATGACCTTAGATTTTCTCCTATTGTACTCACTCTGTTTCCTTAAGACAGACTACTTGGATATCAACATAGTAAACATTATGACTATGAATGAGATGATTAGAGAAGGGAATAGAGATGGCTTGGTTCAGTGGTCTTGTCAACACTTGCTCTTTTCCTTCCAAACGAAATGCCAGTAATCTAGTTTTGCTGTACACATATTGTTTTAATCAGAGTACTGACATAGACAGTGAAACCAAATCACAGTCCTAGAGAATAAAGTCTGTACCTGCTGACCTCCACTTATGGATATGGAACATTATCTCTTTTGAACAAGTACTCATAGGAACATGCAGCTGCACTTAGAACTGGGGTATGGAGAGCTGCTTCTATTGGGGGCTGTTTGGAATATCACCCTCAAGGGAGACATAAGACAATACAGCCAACCAACCTAGGTACTAAACAACCGTGTTACAAATCGATTATAAAATCTCTACGACTTTAAGGTTAATCCATCAGCTGTAGGTTAAGAATGCACTGCATGCACTTAGAAAAGCTCAGTGCTCAGGGTCATCTCTTGCACAAGAGTAGGTGCCCATGTATTATTAACAAAAGCAAATGCATCAGTATTGACTTAAGGCAGGGTGCTACACTTTGTGAGTGAAAAAATTCAGTTACAACATTTTTAAAGACCTTATATCAGGAAAAACTTCAGAATCACAATCTCACTGTGCAAAAGGATAAGAAAAGTGAGTGGAATTAAACACGGGTAAATACTGATGACATTATTTGTATAAATTCAAATGATTTATAAAGCTATACAAAAGTCCGGCTAATTGTTTTGCCTTCATAAAATAACTATAATAAGCAAAGATAATCTATTTTCTACAACTTTCAGAAATTATTATTGATTTTTAAGGTAGATTATTTCGAATTTATAGTACCAGTACCACCTAAAATAAAGTCTTGCTTTCATCTTTAGAGAAATTTTTTTTAAAGTGAAATGCCCGTTGTAAGTACATAAATGAATATCTGAGTATCTGAGTCTTAACACTTATGGATGACATTAGAAAACTCCATTGGTCTAGAACTCTGATTATTCTACTATTTTGTCACTATAAGGTTATATTTATTGGTGCCGATTTTTGGAAAATTTCCTTTTGAAGTTTTAGTGGTTATAAAATGAGGAAAACTAATTAGGCTACCATGAAATGCAGAGGAGGGAAAAGACACCATTCAAATACTTGCCTACAGACTCCATTATTCACTAGAGTTTCCTTAAGAAAGTATCAAAACCTGGGTGGCTTAAAACAATACAAATTCTCTTACAGTCTTGGAAGCTAGAAAAGAGAAATCAAAGTGTCATCAGAGCCATATCTCTAATGGCTCTAGGGGAGAATCTTTTCTTAACTCTTCTAGTTTCTGATGTTTGCTAGCAACCCTAGGCATGTGTTGACTTACAGATGCATAACTTCAGTTACATGGCTGTCTTCCTCCTGTGTCTTCACATATTTCCCTTTTGTGCATGTCTGTCTCTGTGTCCAAACACCCTTTCTATGAGGACAGCACTCACATTGGATTGAGGCCTCATTTTAATTGGATTATCTCTGTTAAAATCCTATTTCCAATTAAGATAACATCTTGAGGTGCTGGGAGTTAGGACTTCAACATATATTTTTT
>NW_023245098.1:0-1818 GCF_002007445.2 Ailuropoda melanoleuca
AGTATTCAATTAGCACCTCTCTCCCTCTACTCATATTTATGGCCACATTGGTGGAATTGATAGAGATTGTTTATACCAGCTATGGTGAAGAAAAATGACAGAACTTGATTCATTAATGGAGCAGCTTGGTATATGGGTAGTCTAAATGAACTGTGTCTAAACTAGAGCCCCACTCAGGAGTGGACCTAAAAGGGATGAGTGAAGGGAAATCCTCAAGAATCTGTAATAGTCATCTATTGCTGCATAACATACATACAAACATACATACATACAATCACAGTTTCTTTAAACAACGCAGATTTATTATTGCACAGTTTCTGTGGAAGGATCAGGTCATGGCTTACTGAAGGCCTATGCTTATGTTCTCACAAGGTTGTGAGCAAGGTGTTGACTATAGCTGCCATCTCCTTGGAGGCTCAGTTCTGGAAGGATCTATTTCTAAGCTTATGTGGTGTTGGTAGCATTCAGTTCCTGCAGGCTCCTGGACTGAGGGTCTCCTTTCTGGTGACTGCCTTCAGTTCCTCGTATGTGGCCTTTTCTATAGGTAAGCCTACACCATTGAAGCTTATTGCTTCAAAGTCAGCAAAAGGGAGAGTTCTAGTAAAATGAACATTACAGTCTTATATAACATAAACATATGCATTTAACCACATACATTTTATCGCTTTTGTACTATTCTACAGGTTAGAGGCAAATATAGGGTGAAGTCACTTACAGACTTGTATAATATTCCTCCCCTCCCTAACAAAACTCATGTCTTCCCCAGAATCTCAGAATATGACCATTTTAGAAATAGGGTCTCTTCAGATGTAATTAGTTAAGGTCAGATAAGGTCATACTGCAGTAGCATAAGACCTTATCCCAACAAACTAATTTCTTTATAAGAAGAGAAGAAGAAATGCAGAGACACAGACTAATAAGGATAATGTTGTGGACAACAGAGCCAGAGATAAGTGTGATGCATCTATAAGCCAAGGAACCCCAAAGATTTCAGGAAACACCAGAAACTCAAAGAAAGACATGGAACAGATTCTTCACTATAATCTTTAGAGAGAATATGGCCCTGCTGACACCTCAATTTCACACTTATAGCCTCCAGAACTGTGGGAGAATAAATATTTATGGTTTTAAGTTGCATACTTTTTGGTCATATGTTACAGAAGCCCTGGGAAACTAATATAATCCCACACTTAATGGGAGTGGATTATGCAAGGGCATGAAATATTGGATTGAGGACCATGATGGACTATCTACTAGAGATTACCCTCTGCCCTCTAATGATGCACATCTTTCACATGCAAAATACATTCACTTCCTGATGATATCCCCAAGAGTCTTACTCCATTTTGGCATCAGCTCAAATTCCAGAATCTCATCATGTATATTATTATACACACACACACACACACACACACACACACACACACGTGTATATATATCTATATATAGAGAGATGAGACTCCTTCAGTGTAGTTACTCTCAATTTGTCTATCTGTAAAACTAATGGGATGAATTATCTGCTCCCCCTCCACACACACACACACACACACACACACACACACACACACACTTAATGTGTATGGGAAATGGGCAGTACAAAGGAATCACTGAATCACAGAAATAATGAAATCCAGTTGGGAAATGTTGAGAGTTCCCATATTAGGTTTGAAGACATAGGAATCATTCTCTGTGGCCCTTGGCTCTGCCCTCTGGGCCCTTGCTCCCCTTCAGTCATCAATTTTTTGAGGAAAGGAAGCACATTGTGCTACTGGGTAGTTTTTATCAATCTGCTTCCTAGTGGTACAATTTTGGGATCAA
>NW_023245099.1:0-1818 GCF_002007445.2 Ailuropoda melanoleuca
ATCCCAGCCTCTGTCTCAGAACAGAGAGATCGCAGTCCACTCTCCACTGAGCTCTCTTGGCCACTTTAACTGTTTCTGTGGGTGCTGCTAAAAACCCTACAGCATCCCAGGATGTGCGCCCCACAGCCTGTGTCCCAGCCCTCACTTCCAGGGCCGACACTTCTCTGTCCTTTGTGTTTCTAACACTGCCAGCTGCCCCCACTTCCTGCGCATGCTCCCAATCTCCCTGTTCAGTATGGTTAGCATGCGCTCTGGAGCACGAGTTTTCAGTCAGGTCGCGCGTGCGCGCTCCCGAGCTCTCGGTTTCAGTCTAGTTTGAGTGTGCGCTCCGGAGCTCTGGTTTTCAGTTTGGGCATTCGCGCTCCCGAGCTCCCGGTTTTAGCCCGGTTCCAGTGAGTGCTCTGGAGCTCCGGTTTTCAGTCTGGTCATGCGAGCTCCCCGGCTCATGGTCTCATTCTGCTCTCTCGTGGGTGCTGGTCTGTGACTCTGGCCCGCTCCCCAGCACAAGTGGCTACTGCTTCCCGGCACCTGAGCGCGGAGGCTCCCTCCCCCTTCCGTTTATCTTCCTATATCTGTGCACGGATTCACGGCTCCCTGTTTCGTACCTCAATACTCAGCTCTGGAGATGTTCGTTTGTAGAGATCCAGGTGTATCTTCCTGCTTCTCAGTCTGATTCCGTGGGTGTTCAGGATGGTCTGCTGGATATTCAGCTCGACTCAGGACCAGCTGAGAAAGGTCTCCTATTCCTCCGCCATCTTATCTCCTCCTTGCAGAAAGTGGTCGCTTTTCTGTTCATAGAGTTTCTGCTACTCTTTTGTTTGTTCTCCAGTTGCATTCATAGTTATTCAGAATGGTTTGTAGCTCTCGCTGAGTTCCTGGGACCAGACGAACTTGAGGTCTCCTGCTCTTCCACCATCTTGGAACACCAACCTCTTTTTTTACCATGTTAGTTTTTGTTAGTCCCCTGGATACAAAAACACGTTTTTTTTTCAGGTGCATACATATGGTGCTACAGAGATATTTGTTCTGCTTTGGTCCTGATTTTGTAGCAAAGAAAAATTGTAGGTGAGTGGGGTTGAGTGGTCTACCCAATTTCACATGTTTGATAAGTGGTGGATCCAGGATTGGATTCTGTCAGTTCCAGGGCCAGCCCTCTCTTAACTTCTATGACACGAGTGTCAAACTATGTTTAATTCCTTTTTCCTGATTGCAACCATTTTTTATTATGACAAAAATAAATTCTTCCATATGAGTAATCCCGCCTTGGGCACTGCCTTCTGCAAGAAGGTCAATTTTGGGTTAACACCTGTTAATTAATTGATCTCTTTATTTTTATGATGTATGTCTCTTCACCTCTAAGAATAGTCTTTGTTCTGGTTTACTCTCTGACAATAACAGAGCCATCCAGCTTTCTTATTACTGCTGCATTGTGTATCCTATCCTTTCATTTTTCGTGTATCTGTGTCTTTGTATTTAAAATGGAGTCAGGGCTGGAAATGGATTTTCAACATCTCATGGAAGAGGTGAAATGGAAGGTTTTGCTGGAAAAAGAGGAAACTTGCAAAACAAGAGAGGAGCCAAAGCCTTGTGTTGTCCCCAGATGCCCAGTACTGTCTCAGGACATTGGCTGTCCAGTCTAGAAACCCTGGACCTATGGTGGCTTGCAGATGGACTCTCAGTTGGCCAGCTGGATGTCACCTGTCCTGCTTGGAAGAAGATGGAAGATGGGGCTCTCCTGGGAAGCCAGAGTGAACATCTTCCTCTCCTCCTCCTCCTCCTTCTAGATAGATAGATAGATAGATAGATAGATAGATAGAT
>NW_023245100.1:0-1818 GCF_002007445.2 Ailuropoda melanoleuca
TTTGCTCTTAGAAATTTCCGACTCCGGGAGGAGAGCTTCCCACCCGCCGCCCCGCACCCGGGCCGCGCCGCACGGGGGCCTGCGACGGCGGCTCCAGGGCCCCAACCCTGCGCCTCGCACCCCCAGCCCGCCCGCGCCCTTCCGGCCGCGCCCGCAGCGCCCCCTTCCGCGTGGGCTGTTCTGTGTTCGCGGCGCTCAGGGGCCCAGCTGGCTCCCGCTCTGGGGCAAACGAAGCCGTTCCTCCAGCCCTTGCAGGCCCGACGGCGCCCCCCGCAGGAGGAGAGGCTGCTTGCGGGCCCAAGAGGTCTAACCTCCCCTCCTCGCTTGGGGGCGGGCGGGAATGGGGAGTAGAGCTCTGGGACCCACCACCCGGAGGCTGCTAGAACATCCTGAGCGGGCGGGAGAACGAGGTCGGCTGGGGACCTTCTCCTGCAAACTTAAGAGCTTTCGGAAGCTTACAAGTGACAACGCCCTGCAATGCGCTTAGCTGGCGCCTTCCTCTACTCTTCATTCCGTGTCCTCCCTGGTCTCCGAAAAGGAGAAACTGAGGCTGGGACTGTGACAGGGAGGCCTGGGATCGCAACTCCCCTGCGTTCAGCAGCTAGGATAAGTCTCGGGGGCGGCCCGAATATCTTTGCTCGGGCATTCTAGGGGTGGCCTTCCCCCCAAGGAAGAAGCTGCGGTCGCTCCCACACTGCTGGAAAGAACAGGATACCTCTGAGGTCGGTCTGCACCACCCGGGAAGGCGTGAAGAAGTCAGGATAGAAACGGCATCTAAAAGGAAGCATGAATGAACGCAGAAGGAGATGAAGCGAGGACTCCCTGTCCCACTCCAGCAGCCCCCAGTCTCCAGAGACAGCCACTCCTGCACCCCCCACAGTCCCTCCTTCCTGCTGAAATGGCCAGTCCTTCCCCGGTGGGACTAATTCTCTGCCCGCTTTCCCCTCCTGTCGGCCCATCTCTGCGGGCTGCTCCACCTCGAAGCAATTCCTAATCTACTTTGCTCCTACAACCCTGATTTTGAAAGGAACTTAAGAATTATAAAAAGTGACTGCGATGGTGGCATCTTGGTGGCAAGCCTGAGTCGCCACCACCTCCTTAATAAACATAAAACGTGCATCTTTTGGGAAGAGATAGGGAGTTCTTGTCCGCAGCAGGATGCGGGATCATGGGAGGGTCTCCCGCCCTTTTGCACTGTGCTCCTTCTTTGCACTGTCTACTGGGGGAGGGGATACAGTGGCCTCGTTGGGCACTAGCTCTGAAGCAAAGATCTTCCGGAGCCCAGAATCGCCCTGAAAGTAGCCCCGTGATTACAATTCTGTTACAAATTCATTTACCATATTTATTTGTGGATTTTCTCCCTCCCACTCTTCATATTAAAAAAGATCAAAAAGATTTTTTAATGTATAAAAGATGTTTCCTCCACATAATGCCCTCACCACCACCCACACACCCCTATTTTTTTCCCCTGCTTTGAATTCAAAGACTTCTGCCCCAGTCAGCAGGGCGACAATCTCAGAGCAAGGAAGTACTTCCTCTGATCTGTCCAAAATGTGAGGAACTGAGTTCTGGTGGGACCAGACCAGAGGCCCAGAGTACTGGTTGGCCAGGCACCTCCTTAATCCATAGTGGCCGGGGTCTACCTTCTCCCACACTTTACCTCCAAAGTCTGCCTCCAATACCCCGCTCCACAGTCATGCTGACTCTGTTTCTGGAGCCACCCAACCTCCCATGACGAGTGGAGGGATAGATAGAGTGTCCTTGGCGGCTCTCACAGTGGCTCAGCCCTTCACCCGTTTGGCCAAAAAAGTAGCAAAA
>NW_023245101.1:0-1818 GCF_002007445.2 Ailuropoda melanoleuca
TTACTAGATGGTCAGGACTGGTTACTATATTCAGTAGTAGATGGGCTATAAATTAGTTTCCCTGCCCTGGCAGGGCAGTGGGCTGGGACTCTGGGCATTTATAGCTCATTGTTTGGAAGCCTGAATCAAGCCTGAGTGAGCACTGAATTCCTTGATTAGGTGAGGCCACCGGTTTTGTTCTAGAGATAGGGGAAACCATGGGCTGTGCTCTCTGTAGCACTGTACATTGGACTGTAGAATAAGCTATGCAGCTTCCTCTGTGCTCTGGTTAGTTTCTCTGATCAGACAAGCTGAAGGCTGTATTCAGCAATGAGAGGCTACAAATTAGATTCCCTCCCCAGGTACAGTAGGAAAAGCAGCTCTAAAACCAGTAAAGCTTTGTTTGCTGTTTAACTTGAGCCAACCTACACCTCAAGTTTCTTGGCCAAACAAGGCCACTGGCTTTGCTCTGCAAGATACCGGCTCTGTCTGCCCTTTTCTTAGTTTGAGTGCTGCTGGACCACACAATTTGCAGATGTTTTCACCAGCCCTTCTGGTCAGAGAGGGTTGGAAGACACTCTCCACAGTGAATGAGGGTATGTCTCAGCCCCGTTGCCTGGGCAGGAAAGGGAGGGGTCACTCCAGGCTACTTCCAATTTCCCAAAGAGTCTGTCCCCTGGAAAGAGCCAGGAGCTACCTGGGATCAAGTCCCGTGTCGGGCTCCCTACCCTCATCCTCATCTGTGAATTACACGCTCTGCCTGTGTGTAGCACAAGAAGCCTCCACGCCCAGTACTGGCTTTGCTCTGAGGGCAATCTGTTCTGCTCACTCTTTTGTCAGTGGGCCACACAACTGCCAGGAATTGTCACAAAGTCTTCCGGTAAGATGAGGCTGGAAGACACTCTTCACAGCAGGTGGGGCTCTGACTCAGCATCTTGCCTGAGAGCGGGCAAACCAGGCTCTGGGGACAGCAAATTTCATTTGAGGATCTGAATCAGGCAGATCTGCACCCCACCAAGTTCCTTGGTCAGAGTGTGCTCCTGACTTGGCTCTGCAGATGAGCCAAACCACTGGTTGGTATTACTACTTGGGCTCTGCAGGTATAAACTCAGTCTGCCAAGATCCACATGCTGGTTAGTGCTAGCCCCTCCCCTCTTCTCTGTCATAGTCAGATTGCCAGGGGCTGGGCCCCAAAGATTCTCCTGCATTTCCCATGGTGCAAGATTAGAGTAGGGGTTTCCACAAAGCAATCCACAATGCTAAGGGAAGCTGGTAGAGGAAACTGGGGCTCATAGAAGACCTCTCCACACGGTGCTGCACAGTCCTGGGGGAGGGGCAAAGTGGTCAATGTGTAGCCACTTCTGTTACTCTGTTAATGCAGTCTCTCTTGGTCTCTGAGGTGCAAGGGGTGCTTCAGCCTCACCTCTGTGTTCTAGAAATCTCACAGTGGTGTCTTGTTCATAAATAGTTAATAGCTGTTCTTCTTGTGAGGGGACGTGAAGTCAAGAACAACCTATGTCGCCATTGTGACATTGCTCCTGCTTTAGTTTTAGCTTTTAAGTCAACTATGCATGAGTCTACCAGCATTAAGATGGTTGAGTGGTTTACTTGTTTGTTAAATATTTCCTGAGTGCCTGTTTCATAGCAGGCACCAAACTAGGTACTGAGAACACAACAGTGAGTAAGATAAAACTAGTCTGTGCTCTGCTCATGCAGGCTACATTACGAGGGAAGACAGAAAATTAGCCAAATAATTATAGAGAAGACAATTATAGACATACTTCCTCATTGTCATCTATATTCATTCAGACCAAAAAAAAAAAAAAAAAAGGAAAAAAA
>NW_023245102.1:0-1819 GCF_002007445.2 Ailuropoda melanoleuca
AGCAACAGCCCAGGGACAATTCATGCACCCCCTGCTTGCCACCTGGGCAGGAGTCCACCTGCCTGCTGACACCCATGCTCAAACTCAAATGACCCAGGTAGAGACACAGCATCCCTCTGTGTTGTGATCCATTTCAGATGTTCCCAGGGTAACAGAAGCAGGCCTATGACACCCAGGATCCATTAGATGGCTGTATTGCATTTCTTTCTATTAACAGATGTTTCTTCTCTCAGTGCAGAGAACTTGGTGGCTCCCTGGAGGGAGGTAGCCGTCTGACTGTGTGTCCCAGAGTGAGGCTTTCTCTCAGATCTGCACTGAGCATTCTGTTCTGGTTTTGTCACTCTTCTCTGTCGAGTGTGAAGATGTTCTAGAACCTTCCTCTGGAACACAACTGTGGCTGAGCTTGTTGGCTTCTAGACTGCACAGGGACAGCATGGTGTGATTCAGAGGTATTACACTAGTTATCAGGAGATCTGGCCTTTGTCCCACCTCTTACACTACTTGGAGACACTAACATTATATGAGTTCTTCCTCCTTCTACACCCTTGTCATGATTCACTGGGAGTGAAGTATTCTTCCTGCCCCATTAGCTTTGAGCTCAGGTCACTTGCTTTGGTGACAGGATGCAGGTGATAAGCTGAGGTTCTATGGACTCTCGTGGCAGCTTGAGAAAAACTTGTCCTGGTGACTTTTAGGACTTGCAGAAGAGACGAGTCCGACAGGACTACTGGTCAACCTGGCACTTGTGAGCAAGAAACAAGTGTTTGCTGTTGCAAGCCACTGACTTTGGGAGTTGTTTCTATTAGACATTGTTGCCAGCAATATCTAATGAAAAGACTTTCAAGTTTCTTAAATTTACTTGGATTTCGGTGTTTTTCTTTTTTTCATCTGAGGTATGATTTGCGTATAATAAAATGAATACATCTTAATATTCTTTTTGCATTTAATGAACTCTTTTGGGGGCCTTTAATGAACTTTGACAATGTTACACACCTTATGTAACTGCTGCCCCAAACACACTATTAAACATTTTGCATCACTTCAGCAAATTCCTTCCTGTTCTTTTCTAGGTATTTTACCTCCCCACTCAATAAACAACCCCTTGCTGATTTCTATTACTGCAGTTTAGTTTTGCCTGCTCCTGGGTTTCATATAGTATCGTCTCTTTGTGTCTGGCTTCTTTTGATCAACAATGATTTTAAAGATGCATCCATGTTGTGTGCATAAGTAGTTTATTCTTGTAATTACCAACTAGTATTTCTTTTTCTGTTAAGATTTTATTTATTTAAATACTTTATTTATTTATTTATTTAGAGAGTGAATGAGAGCATGAGCAGTGGGGAGGGCAGAAGGAGAAGGAGAGAGTATCTCAAGTAGGCCTTGCACTAAGTGCAGAGCCCCAACGTGAGGTTTGATCTCACAATCCTGAGATCATGACGTGATCCTAAATCAAGAGTCAGTCAGTCGTCAGTCAGTCACTGAGTCATGCAGGCACCCCCAACTAGTATTTCATTGTATGAATATACCACAATATACAAAAATTTATTTCTACATTACCTGGTGATAGATAATTGGGTTGTTTCCAGAGTTTGGTTATTGTAAGTAAAGCTGCTTTGTGTGGGCATTCATTTTTATTTCTTCTTGGTAAATGCCTGTAAATGGAGTTACTTGGTGATAGGGCAAATTATTTTCCAAATTAGTTAAACCATATTATCTTTTTTTTTTTTTAAAGATTTTATTTATTTATCTGACAGAGATAGAGACGGCCAGCAAGAGAGGGAACACAAGCAGGGGGAGTGGGAGAGGAAGAAGCAGGCTT
>NW_023245103.1:0-907 GCF_002007445.2 Ailuropoda melanoleuca
ATGTTGAACCACCCTTGCATCCCAGGGATGAATCCCACTTGGTCATGATGGATAATCCTTTTAATGTACTGGTGGATCCTGTTAGCTAGGATCTTGTTGAGAATTTTGGCGTCCATATTCATCAGGGAAATCGGTCTGTAATTCTCCTTTTTGATGGGGTCTCTGCCTGGTTTGGAGATCAAGGTAATAGTGGCCTCATAGAATGAGTTTGGTAGTTTTCCTTCTGTTTCTATTTTTTGAAATAGCTTTAGGAGAATAGGTATTATTTCTTCTTTGAATGTTTGGTAGAATTCCCCGGGGAATCCATCAGGCCCTGGAGTTTTGTTTTTTGNATCAGGCCCTGGAGTTTTGTTTTTTGGAAGGTTTTTAATTACTGTTTTAATTTCTTCATAATTAATTGGTCTGTTTAAAAATTCCTGTTTCAGTCTTGGTAGTTTATAGGTTTCTAGGAAGGCCTCCATCTCTCCCAGGTTGCTTAATTTATTGGCATAAAGCTGTTGATAAAAGTTTCTAATGATCCTTCCTATTTCGTTGTTGTTGGTTGTGACCTCTCCCTTTTCATTCATAATTTTATTAATTTGGGTCCTTTCTCTATTCTTTTGAATAAGTCTGGCCAGTGGCTTATCGATCTTATTTATTCTTTCAAAGAACCAGCTTCTAGTTCTGTTGATCTGCTCTACTGTGCTCCTGGTTTCTAATTCATTGATNACCTCTCCCTTTTCATTCATAATTTTATTAATTTGGGTCCTTTCTCTATTCTTTTGGATAAGTCTTGCCAGTGGCTTGTCTATTTTATTTATTCTTTCAAAGAACCAGCTTCTAGCTCTACTGTGCGCCTGGTTTTTAATTCATTGATCTCTGCTCTAATCTTGATCAACTGCTTTCTCGTGCATGGATTAGGCCTGTT
>NW_023245104.1:0-1938 GCF_002007445.2 Ailuropoda melanoleuca
GGGGGGGGGTCTTCCCTCCCTTACCAGGGGACACGTGGCAATGTTTGGAGGCATTTTTGATGGTCGTGATAGGGTTAGGAGTGCTAGTAGGCATCAGGTAGGTAGAGAGCAGAGACAACGTTCAACTTACGGCAAAGCAATTCCCACCACTTACCCTTTCATTTCATGGGAACATTTTTACCAAGAGATAAAGTTTGTATCTTCTTGAAGGATCACCAAGTCACAATTTTTCTTGGGTAACAATCACATATTCACGATCCATTTACAGCAATGGTGCTTATGATGCCTCAAGTTCATGCATTGAAATTTTAAAGCTTGATAAATATTCAGCTTGAATTTTGAATCCATAATTTAGCAACCTGGCTTAAGCCTAAACCTTTTGTTGCGATGAAGTAAATCTCCACACAGTTGTTTCTCTTTTGCACCCCCCTTGTGATTAGGGGTCTGATGCCCAGAAATGGCTTTTGGTAGCTCTGCAGACAACACTTCCACATTTTTCTTTGTGTGGGAACTTTTGATATAAGATACATGATTACCTTGGAAATTAATTGATTTTTACAAATTATAACCTTTACCAAAAAAAATTAAAAAAAAAGAAGTGATTTTCAACCATCTTTGGAGCCCATTTTCTCCTGTAACACAAAGGTAGAGTTCTGGCAATTTTCTCAGAAAGCTTGAACAGTTTTTCTTTCTTTCTTTCTTTCTTTTTCTTTCTTTCTTTCTTTCTTTTTTTTAAGATTTTATTTATTTATTTGAGATAGAGAGAGAATGAGAACATGAGCAGGGGGCAGAGAGAAAGGGAGAAGCAGTCTCCCCACTGAGCAGGGAGACTTACCTGGGGCTCGATCCTAGGACCCCAGGATCATGATCTGAGCCGAAGGCAGACACTTACTTGACTAAGCCACCCAGGCACCCCCTGAACAGTTTTCTTGAATAAGAGATGTGCTATGGTGGGAATTTCCAAGATAGATAAAGAAATGATATCCTCAGGGTGCCTGGGTGGCTCAGTTGGTTGAGCATCCAACTCTTGGTTTCGGCTCAGGTCACGATCTCAGGGTCCTGAGATCAAGTCCAGTGCCCTGGCTCCCTGCTTAGCGCCCAGTCGGCTTCCCTTCTCTTCCTCTCTCTCTGTCCCTTCCCCCCACTCATGCTCTTCCTCTCTCTCAAATAAATAAATAAGCCTTTTTAAATAATGATAATAATAATAATATCCTCTTTGCTAGTCTTCTTGACTTGTAGTGTCCTGCTAGTTTGACTCAGATTTCTAGATGATTTGGGGTTGATAAAGAAAGAGGCTTGGAGCTTATCTGTGCAGCTATCCCATTAGAATGCAATACCTTCTTCTAGCTGTTTCATACTTCAGTGAAAGAAATGCACCAGACGCCATTATTGTCTCAGAAACCAACATTGATCCACACACTGTGACAGGATCCACGGTACAGTAAGTCATGAGGTCATTTAGTAACACGCAATGTACTCATTACAAGTCATTTATTTCTAAGAATCCCAATTAAAACAGATCAGGCAAGACTTTTACTTGAAAATTTCCTTTACGAATTGCCAAGCTACCTTTGAACTGTAGGCTACATTTCTTTAGTAATATCCTACAATCCAAGGTTTTCATACAATTTTTCAAAGATACATATTGAGGGCCCACTGTCTAATATATACGGAAAGTATACATTTCTGCTAGGCTTACCTCTGAATGTGGAAGTATTCTCCTAAAAGTAAAACAACAACAACAACAAAACCAGGAATCTTTTTATTTTTCCCCAGGTCAGTGCTTTCCAAATTGTCCTCAGCATAAAAATTACAATGAACTGTTTATTTAAAAAAAAGACACTTAGCTCAACCAAGACCTCTGTGGCAGGACCCTAGGAGCCTGTATTCTTCAACAGCATGCAGGGAGTCAGACAATTTGGTAATTTGGGAAACTGT
>NW_023245105.1:0-1819 GCF_002007445.2 Ailuropoda melanoleuca
CAATCTCTGAGAAATGCCACATCTCCCTTGAAGCCTCACACTTGAAAGCTGGGAATCCAATGAGATCGTTTTCCTCTGCATTTCCCCATCACCAATTACTACACCCTGGGTGCTTTACCTTTGCTTTATTTTTCTGATTCTTCTTTCCCTTTGACTGTGGTTCAAGCCATTACCATGTACTGATTAACCACAATGACTTTCACGACTTTGACCCCATTCTCTTTTCCTTGGTGAAACATCCACCATCAATGCAGTTTAATGCTACTGTCATCACCTGTGCTCTGTTTAAGACCTTAAAAGCTTCTTTTTGAGAGATGCCTGGATGGCTCAGTCAGTTAAGTGTCTGCCTTTGGCTCAGGTCATGATCCCAGGGTCCTGGGATCAGGTCCCACATCGGGCTGTCTGCTTAGCCAGGAGCCTGCTTCTGCTTCTCCCTCTCCCTCTGCCTGCCCCCCACCACCATCAAATAAATATTTTTTTTTACAGCTTCTTTTTGAGTTAAGGTTGGATGCCTCACTCTGACATTCAGGTCCTCAACCAATTCATCCCATCCTCCCACCCAATACCATCTTTAGAAATGGCCAACAGGTGCTCCACTTCCATCTCCCTCGTCTCTTCAACCACCACCGAAACGATGCCCATTTCGGTCCTCACTGCTACACTCTTTTTATTCCTCTCATCCAGATCCCTGTGTCCTTTTGAACAATCAGGTTCAAACTTCCTTCAAAGTTCTACATAAATTCTATTCTTGTGTGTGTAAGGAGAAGGAGGGGAGCGGGGGAGACCAACTTTCCAGACTAACTTTGGGTCTGACAGGTCTGAGTTAGAGTCCCCATTCTGCCTCTGACAAACCATGTGATCCAAAACAAGTTGCCTCACTTCTCTAAAGCTCAGTTTTTTCATTTATAAAACACATACTGCACCTAGCAGTTCTCAAAGTGTGGCCCAGACCCATTAGGCTGGGGATTGGGGGATGGGCACACTATCCCCGGGCCTATCCAAGAGTCTGCAGTGACAAAACTACTGTATAATAACACAAAGATGTCGTCTGCCTTTGTCGTTGTGTCGACATTTGCCCTGAAGGGGCAAAAGCACTGGGAAGTCAAACCACTGGCGCTTCAGCCCCAATCTGGGCAGTGACACCAAACTATCACGGTAATCACTGTATCCTCACTCGGTGCTGACCGAGAGAGAAGAGGAAAGCTTTGTTTCACAGACGAATGCCTTGAACGAAGCAGTAAATAGGATTACTAATAGTAAATCTGGATCCCTGGATGCTCATCTTTTTAATATTCTCTGTGACAAAATGGGTGGTACAGAAAGCACTTCCTCCGCCCACCAAAGTGCAGTTTAAAAAAACATCTCAAGGAAAAGCATCTGGGCAACTGTCTGAGGTGTGAGGTAAACCAGCAGTCTTTCCCACAGACCCTCATTTTCACTTGAAATAGCGACCAGTATACACTATGGCTATTGGGACTTGGATGTGTGGTAGAAATTTTCTTGAAAATGAAAGAAGCAAGCCTGTCACTTCAAGGAAAACAAATGACATTGATTACCAATTTTGGAAAACCTGCATTTGACACCGTAATGCTTGAGAGCTTCGTAAAACATAAAGACTTTTCTGATGAGACTGGTGGTGAGACTGACACATGCGGCATTTAAAAAATAGATAATGAAATGGGTCAACAATTGGATATCTGCATAATTCAGTGAGTCAATATTTTCCAAGTGACAGATGTATGAGGTTACAACATCACACATGGGTAACATGCAAGGTGATCAATGGATTTTAAATTAATAGAATAAAAAAGTTAATATT
>NW_023245106.1:0-1819 GCF_002007445.2 Ailuropoda melanoleuca
CACAACGCCGGGATCACGCCCTGAGCCGAAGGCAGACGCTTAACCGCTGTGCCACCCAGGTGCCCCTGAAGATTTAAAGCTGGTACTTTTGAAGAACTTTCCTCAAAATGGATTTGTTTGATATCTGCCCATGATAAGACTTGGGTTATGTAGTTTTGGATTAAATACCACAAAAGTTATACTGTGTTCTTATTGTGTGCTATCAGTTTGTCTCATTATTGATGAAGTCCACTTTAATTACTTGACTAGGATGGTGTTATCTTCATACTAGGTGTGTTCATTTCTATTGTGGTATCATGCTCCTAAGCTTTTTCACTCTTTCAGGAGACATAAGTACAGAAATGTGTGTGTATGCACACATACAATTACATCAATATTTATTTATGTAACTACACACATATACATACATACATATATATCTTCCTGCACACATACATAAAATGAAAAACTTAAGTTTACTCTAAAAACTTTAATTGATTAATGATTTAAATTCATACTCATATTCATTCTATTTTCTCATTTTCTACGTTTGTAACTCCCATGTTGACAGGAGAGACCAGCCTCCATTTATATTTAACATAGTTATTTTATCAATCTTCCTATCAGTAATTACTGTCCTATTTCTGCTGCCATTCTGTTGTCGCCACTACATGCTTTGACGGTCTTCTCCCTTCGCTTAAGCTCTGACTTACCAGAGGTCCTTTCTTCCACAGATCACCTTCCTCATCAATCTCAGAGTCTACTTCCTACCTGGGGCTCTTTCTGCTGATATAATAGACAGTGAATATTTAATCCTGTTCTTTTCATGTATGGAAATGTACATAACCTTTTAAAAAGAGGAGAAGCCCTCCTTCCTCTTCTCCCTTTGCTTTATGCCTTGGTTGTTAGGGGCATGGACTCCTAACTTTCAGTCGTATACAATGTACTTAGAGTTGCAAGTATCATAATCAAGCAGACTGATTTCAATGCAGATTCTACCATGCAAATTAGCTGCATGAGCTTAGGTAAATTAAGATTCCTGTCCAGACATCATATGTAAGATGAGGATTAGGAAAGTAAAAACCCAAAGAAATTATTATGTATGTAAATGTTTATAAGGATGTATGATGAGGAATAAATATTCAGTTTATATGACTAGTATCATGGGTTCCATGGGAAAATCCACTTCTCAGAGAGAAATCATACAATAAAATCCCAGGGAACCCTGCTGTGGGTCTGAATTGTTTGGAAGTCCCCTGGAGCAGACACATTGTGCAGAGTGTTTCCATACCTCTGAGAAAGAAGGAATAATCACATTTTACCTTATACAAAACATGTTAAATATACTACTGAATATTTAAAAAGTTATTTTATCCTAATGGAAGATAATCAGGCTTATTTTTTAACTAGTGAAAATATACTTTATATTATACTTGATTAAATGATTAGCAACAAAAAATACTATACCTTCATTTATTAAAAATTCTTTTTGTGTACCTATACACTCATTATGAACCAAGTCCCCTATGTCTCTATCAGTTGCTGTCAACTTGACTAGCTTTGTTCCAACAGGCAGATTTTCATAAATATTTATAGGTACATCTGGTATGTATCTGGGGGACAAAAAGGATTTTTTTATCATTTAGTATAAATAAATGTCTCTTTTCATCTATGTCACACAATAAATATTTTGAATTTTATGTAATACATATCTTGTAACAGTTTTAAGCCCCTGGCCTTAAAAAATTTCTTTACAATCACTATATATATACATATACACATGCACACAAATACAGATAGATTATATGAATGTATACACACACACACACACACACACACA
>NW_023245107.1:0-1819 GCF_002007445.2 Ailuropoda melanoleuca
TGCTGCCACCTTGATATTGGACTTTCTAGCCTCCAGAACTGTGAGAAATAAATGTCTGTTGTTGAAGCCACTCCATGCACAATACTTCATTATAATAGCCAGGGCTGACTAATGCATGTATCCCTACTACACCCTCTTGGGAATTTCTCCTGCATCTGACAACTTCAAGTCCATCAGGACTGCAGCTCTCAGTCTCCTAGAATGTAGTTCTATTCTCCCTTTTCTTGAATAGTTCCAGGAGCACGATGAATGAAACAGGTTTGAAATATATTATGAAAATCGCCATTAGTACGAGACCTCAGCACTCTTCCCCAGATGATGTCTCTCTCCTTCAGTTGCTCAGAACAGGAATCTGGATCCATGCGAGAGAATCCAGAATGGATGAAATTGAAGACATTTCTTGTTCCTTCCTTGTATCAGCTATCTACTGCTACAAAACTAATTAATCCAACACTTAATAGCAACATTTACTATCCCATAGATTCTTTTGATCTAAAATCTGGGCACAGACTACCTGGGTTCTCCAGTCCAGGGTCTCATAAGTGTTGGCCAAGGCAGCCTGAGTCATCTCAGGTCACTGGGGGACTACAGGGGGCCATAAGGAGGAGCCACTTCCATATTCACTAACCTGCCCTCCAGAGACATGTTCTTAGCCATATAAGCCCAGCCTTAGACCTATTCCCAACACATGGCTTTCATCCCCCAGAATAAAGGCTGTGAAAGAGAGAGAGAGACAGAGCAGAGACCCAAGATGGAAACTATAGTCTCTTTGTAACCTGATCTTGGAAGTGACACCGCATCATGTCTATATTCTATTCATTAGAAGCTAGTCTGCAACTCCAGGCCACCCTTAATGGGAGAGGGTTACATGAGAGTGTGAATACCAGAAAGCTGGGATCACTGAGAGCCATTTTAGAAGCTGCCTATCACATTTCCTACATTGAAATTCCCTTGAAATTAGACCTACTTATAGTAATCTGACAGTTTACTATAGCAGATTATGATGAGTTATCTATCAGATGAAAATCTCAACTCGAGTAATAGACACCCAATAGAAACAGGCCTAAACAATGTGGAAATGTGGTCTCTCCAATATTAGCTAAACTCTCTCCAATAAGCTTGCCAAACATGGACAAGCTTCAGCATTGGGTGATTTAGTGTCTCAGGCAGATCGGCAGAGCAGTCAGGGCCTTCCTCTCTCTTCTCTGCAGTGCACTACACTCACTGAACCCAAGGGCTAGTTCACCTCTCTGTCAAAGATGGCCACCACCCACCATCTTATGTTCTCCAAACTCAATTCCCTTGTTTAAAAATGAACATGAAATAGTACCTACCCCATTTTTGCCTATCAAACTATTAGTAGTAGTATTAGTATGAGTATAGACATCAAGGAGGTTTTACTAGGGTCCTAAGAAGTGAGGAGTCCTGGGAAAGTCATAATATTGGATCTAACACAAATTGAAGAGAATGTCAATGAGAGCCTTGAAGAAGAAAAAAATAGTGGTATGTGGATCAGGGTGTTTTATTTATTTGCTGTGGTGGAGAAGGGACAGAGAGAGCTGTAATTATGGGTTTTTGCTATGAGCTTACCTGATTCATAATGACAGCTCTGATCTCTGTTTTCCTGAATTATAGCACTCCTTCCAATGACACTATCTTGCTCTAATTTGCTCACACACTCTTCACCTTTAGTAGATAAATTCCTTGAGACCAGAGGCTATGTTTTGTTTTACGTGTTATCTCTATCACCTAACACAATGCCTCTACTAGACAGGGTTCTCTAGTGAAATGGAACCAACAGGGTGTGTGTGGGGGGGGG
>NW_023245108.1:0-1820 GCF_002007445.2 Ailuropoda melanoleuca
ACAGAGATAGAGACAGCCAGCGAGAGAGGGAACACAAGCAGGGAGAGAGGGAGAGGAAGAAGCAGGCTCACAGCGGAGGAGCCTGATGTGGGGCTCGATCCCATAACAACGGGATCATGCCCTGAGTCGAAGGCAGACGACCAACCACTGTGCCACCCAGGTGCCCCTGATTGTTTCTTTCTTATATTTTTTGGTCTGTCTTAATTGAAGGTCTCACTGAGTCCTTCCACTCTTTTCTCCAGCCCATTATTTTTATAATCTTTACTTTAAATACTTTATCAGGCATATTGCTTATGCCTGATTCATTTAGTTGTCTTTCAGAGGTTTTGTTTTGTTTTATTTCATTTTGTTGTATTTTTTTTTTGGAGAATTCCATTTTCTTGACTTTCTGTGCTTATTTCTATGGATTAGGCAGAACAGGTACTTCTTCTAAACTGAAGTAACAGTCTTGTGAAGGGCTGTTCCCTATATAGACTATGTGGTTGGTGACTTTTCCCGCCTGGCTAGAGCTAAGGTTGGCGTGGGTTGGGGTCTTGGGGCTTTCCATGTAGTGGACATTCTGTCAGGACAACTAAAAGTGAAATGGGTGCAGGCAGGGTTTTCACATCATTCTGTGCAGTGAAGGAACACTAGCAGAACAACTAAAGCTGAAATAGGTGTAAATCACAGTGTTCTGGGGCTCTTTGTGTAGGAGGTGTTTTGACAGGGTAGCTGGAACTGATGTAGTATATAGTCAGGATGTTCCTGATCTCTCCATGAAAAAAGTGCCCTGGCAGGATAGCTAAAACTAAAGTGGGTACAAGCTAGAGGCACCTGGATCTCTACACACAGAAGGCACCTTGGCAGGATAACTGAAGCAGATGTGGATGTAAACCAAGTTGTTCCTGAATTCTCTGAACAGAGGGTGCCCTGAGGAGTGGCTGGAGCTGAAATGAGGTACAGGGTGAGAGGTCTTGGGATGCTTGGTGTCGAGGGCATCTTGGGAGGGCTGTTAAAGCTAAAATGGGCATGGGTTGTTGTGATCCTGGGGTTCTCCATGAAAAATGTGTCCTGGCAGGACAGCTGAACCTGAATCAGGTACAGTCCTGGGTGTCCTGGCTTTCCACACTGAGGGTGATCTGGCAAAATTGCTGAAGCTGAACTGGGTGCAAATGAGGGTGTCTTAAGGTACTCAGCACAGTGGTGCCTTGGCCAGGTGGGTGGAGCCAAGCCTGGAATGGATGGTAGTGCTCTGGGGTGCTCCACATAGCATGGGCCCAGGTGGGGTGTCTGAAGCCGATGCATGCATGGGCCTGCAGTTCCTGGGATCCTTCATGTCAGGAGCACCCTCAGAGGACAGCTGCATCTCAAGCGTATGTCAGCCAACATGTTTTGGAGCACTCTACACCAAGGGTGCCATAGCAAAACATCTGGGAGTGTTCTGGGCTGCTTTGCACCTGTGTCACCTTGGTACAAAGACTTGGGCTCTGGTGGGCACTAAGCAGCAGTGTCCTGGTGTACACTACCTTTTGGCCACCCTGTGGGATGGCTTGGTATGGGCTAGAGGCCCAGGACTCATTGAGGTGGCAGGCCAGTTAGGGTGCTCAGACTGCACTGGTCTGTGCTTTCAAAGTAAAGTGGAGTGTAAACTGTATATGTTCATCCAAAGTTCTCAGGCTGACTCTTCTTTTATAGTTGCTCATTTGAACTGCAGCTTCTTTTTTTTTTAAAGATTTTATTTATTTGTTAGAGAGAGAGACAGCCAGCAACAGAGGGAACACAGGCAGGGGGAGTGGGAGAGGAAGAAGCAGGCTCCCAGTGGAGGAGCCTGATGTGGGGCT
>NW_023245109.1:0-1820 GCF_002007445.2 Ailuropoda melanoleuca
AATGTATTTTGGTAATCACACTCACAAACTTTTTGGGTTTGGACTCAATAATATGCCTTGTGTGAATTAAATCCGTAAACACAGGCAAAAACTTTTTACAAAATAGTAACCTCTAAGCCCAGTATTGGGTTCAACTTAATTAACCCAGTAAATTTTTTCCACTGTACAGTGAAGTGAACTTACATCCGTCTCTGGACTTTTCTATTTGCTCTCGAAGAAATCTATCCTTGTGAAGATTTGCATCTCCAAACCAGAAGTCCACTTGCTTAGCAATATCTGCAAGCACTTGTTTCACTCGTGATCGTTTCTTTTTTTCTACTTCTTTTTTCTTTTCAGTGCTATCTTCTTCCATTGCCTTTTCTTGATTTCCACTTTCAGTTTCCATTCCTGTTCATTGAAAAAAAAGTAAATATTTACATCCCAAGTAATAACAGGAAAATACTCAGATTAGCCTTTAATTGCCTGAAGGTTTAATAGACAGTCTGACAAACTTTGGGTTAACACTTGGTAATTAGCTGTGGAAATTTTCATCAGCCTTGTGTTTTTTAAATTTTTTGATCTTTTCCAGTCTCTTACCTGTTTACGTTTCATTGGCCTTGTTTAGCTTTAGTTTTTGATGCACTTTATACTCCAGGACCAGATTGTATTCATATAGTATGAAGGGATTCAGACATCTTCCATCTCAACAGACTCTAATCTCTGTACCCAAAGTGTGCCCTGAATTTACAACCCTAAGATCAAGAGCCCCATGCTCTACTTACTGAGCCACCCAGAGTGCCCCTTAACTGTTAATTTCTGTTCACTAGAAGTAGAATTCAAGTGGTAAGCTATAGAACTGGCTTATTCTTTCTGGGGCACATTCCCATCCCAGTGTTTCTTTCTTGGACAGAAATTCCCAAGCTCTTCCTTCCTTGAGTCGCTTTGCATGCCTCTTTGTCCCCTCAGCTCCAGCCATAGTGGTCAACTACCTTTTCTTAAAATTCAGCTGTCATATCTTCAACTGAGGGCCTTCTGAATTTGCTGTTCTCAAACACTTAATGCCTAGATAACATGGTTTGGTCCCTCACTTGCTGAAGTCCTGTTCAAATGTCACGTCAATGAAGTCCCCTACCACAGCCATATTTAAAACTGCTAATTTCTGGACGAACAGATATACCTTATCTCCCTTGTCTTGTTTTTTCTCATTGCACTTATTTTCTAACATTTTTGTGCAATCTTATTCTTTTTCCTTCGTAAAATGTAATATTAATGAAGTCAGGCTTTTGTCTGTTTACTGATGCATTCCTATTCCCTGGCACAGAATAGTCACTCAAAAACTGGTTGAATGAATTGTGTCATCTTCATTGAATCATTAGGGGTACATATACACAAAAAAGTAAATGAGCAAAGGCTTAACATAGGGCTCAGGATGGTGCAGGCCTGCCTCAGAAAAATCCCTAAACATGTATTTCCCAGGCTCCTATAATATGGTCTTCTTGGACACAGGAGAGTTAAGACATATGGGGAGTTTTTTCTGTCTCCTCTGTTGCACCACAGTGGGAGCCACTCTTGGTTGGTATGCAGGCCTTGGGCCTATGCAATGAGATGACATCCAAGATTGGTGGAAAATGCCACTAAGGCTTTTACATATCAAGGTGACCTAAAACACTGTGGCCCTTATCTATAGAAGTCACACATGTCTGTTGTAGGTAAAGAGGAGGAAAGTAGATCCAGATTAATTGCAGAGTTCGGTTAAGTGCTGGGGCTCCAGATGAGATGAAGTCTGCCTTGTATCCTCCTCTTTTTTTTTTTTTTAATATTTTATTTATTTATTTATCTTA
>NW_023245110.1:0-1820 GCF_002007445.2 Ailuropoda melanoleuca
TACAGATGTAAGTAAACAAAAGCTAAGGTTTCTCTTCTCATGGACTTTACCTGCTGCTGGCCGGGTAGGCAACAAATAAACACAAAAGAAATTCATAGTGATGAAGTGCTAAGAAGACAATAAAACAGAACAGATCATGTGCTGGCAGGGAAGGGCTACTTTGGAAAGAACAGTCACGGAGGAAGGGATATTTTAGTTGAGACCAGATTCGTAAGAAGACTGGCCATGAGATGACCTTTTGCACAGGCATATTTGGGAAGAGAAGAGACCAAGGCAAGCCCTGCTGTGGGAACAGACCCGCGTGTTCAGCGCACGGGAGCCAGGCACTGTGCTGGGGGGAGGCCTGTGGAGGAGGCTGGTGCGCGGAGTCAGAGCTCTCCTTGTCTTCCGTGCCCAGCGGTCCACGGTGTCCGAGCACAACGGGAAGCCACTGGCCGCCTATGAGCAGGGAAACTTGGTTAGTGGTCGCCTATGAGCAGGGAAGCTTGGTTAAAAGAAAGGACAAGATTGAGAAAGGCAGGTGAAGAAAGCCAAGGAAAGGTTTCTCAACGCTCACTGTGCAGAGCAACAAGATCCACTATCAGATAAGACACACAAAAGAACCAGAAAACAACCTATTCCACTAACGGGGGAGGGGGGTGGTGGTGAAAATGAAACAGTAATATGAGGCTTAAAATGACTGATCCAATTGAAAACAACCACACCCAATAGGAAATCAATTATTATATGAAATGACTATATACAAAAAACCCCAAAACCAAACCCCACAGGTGTGCATGGTCAGCACTGTTCTAACTTTTACACAGTAAAGGAAACAGACACATGCCAAGTGGCCTATGCACTTAAGAAAGGTTGTATGTCTTTGGGATAATACCTTACTCTATGTTGACAGTTTACGCCCACAAAAATGAAAATAAAGTAAAAAAATTACGACCACATTTAAGTTGTTTGATGCTACATTTCATGTTGCAGATATGCCTAGGTACAGAGTAATATATAACGTTAATTAAACCTTTACTCTAACGAAAGACTGTCCTGGTGCTCTAAATGACCTTGACAAAATTCTAGAAACAAGATCTCAAGACCTGGGGCTCTAAAGCTATTTTAGAATTAGCTGGGAATAATTGTCCCACAATATGAGTTTCTTGATTAATTGCTTAAGATAAGGCCTCCTTTTCCTTGCTGGCCTCCAGTGGCTCCCTCTAGTTCCCATAATCACTATTGTCTCATTCTTCTAAACCCTGGAAGGCTAAGGGAAAAATGAGAGATACACCAATTCCATTACTTGAGGATTAGCTAAGAGATAACCCTTTGTATTCCACTACTGACCATTATTTGAGTAATTATTCAATAACTATCGTACGTTTGAAAGATGCACTAATTGTTTTTTGAGGTTCACTCCTGCTCTGTATCAGACAAGTTAAGAATGTTATGTTCTTTAACACTGAAAATCTACATTTGGGTCACGTGAGAAAAATGACTAGTAACTTTCACTGCATTTCATTTTTCTTTGATTTCTTTTCTTACATAAAAAATAAAAGCTGAAACAAGAATAATTAGTCTCTTGAAGGTCTTACTGACTAACTAGAAAATTAGGACTCTATTTTTGACCAGATTTATGTCTTGCAAGAGTCAAATTTTTGCATAATTTAGACAGAAAATTGGCAGGGGATGGCTGTTTCATCTAATTTTAGCAAAATTAGTATTCAGCCACCTGAATTTTTGGCAGTAGTCCAGTATGTTTATCCAAAGCAATAAGTAGATAGAAAATAAAAGCAAATTGACAATCGTGCCTAAATAAGTTACTTTCTCTCTCTCTC
>NW_023245111.1:0-1820 GCF_002007445.2 Ailuropoda melanoleuca
AGTTTAATATATTTGAATAGCATTAAAGTTAATTATTGCTTGATGAGAAAAATATATTGTAAGTTTTACATTTTAGCATAGGACAACTGATGGGTATGTTCAGAAACCTTCCAAGCCAGCTTGCAAAAACTGTCACTCTGACTCTGGAAAGTTACTGGTGTAGATTTTAAAGGAGCAGACACGTGCACTGGGGAATCCCATTTGGTACTTCTCCATTCGTGCAGTAACGGAACATCCCATAGGGATCCTGGGGGCCTCTCACACACTGACCTTACAAGTTATATAAACACCGTTTCCAAGATCATATCACCTGGGGAAGCCAGTAGCACAGGTTACAGAAAATGAGGCATTAGGAAGCATCTGAGTCATCAGCCTTTTATGGGGTAATCTTGGTTTGGGGGTCAGACAGTGGTGAGAGGGAGTCAGATTTTTCCCTTTGCCCCCAGCCTCAACTCTTCCTCCCTATCCAGTCCCATTCATTCAGCAAGTGTTTATCAAGGGCCTCTGCCAAATGCCAGCCCCAGAGCGAAGCATGAAGGGTACTGTGAGACCCCCTGCCGTCATGCGGTTGCCAGGCACAGACAGGCATGAAGCAGGTTGTTATGTAACTAACCCGCACTCACTGTTCAGCTAAGTACTGTGGCGGAAGTGTGTGCACACTGTTATGAGCACGTGGGGGTGGAATGGGGTCCACATTAGCAATGAGGTGGCATCTAAGATTTAGAGGAGAGGCAGGAAGAAGCGGAAAGGGTGGGAGGGGCTTGGGACAGGGAGGACGGTGTTCCAGGTGTGGAGCAAAGCTGTGCTCAAGGCGGAGAGTGGGGCTGGGTGAGGCTGGAAGGCCAATGCCAATGCCACTGAGCTTTAATGACACCAAGGGCTGATTTCAAGCAGAAGGAAACAGATTTGCATTTTTAAGGATCACTCTGTCAGCTTTATGGGGGAAGCCACCGGTGCAGGGTGGGCAGGGTGCGAGAGGACACTGAGAGCCCTTGTATATCCATTCTGTCGCAGTGACGGGGGTGCTTGGGCAGTGGTAGTGTGGAGATAAAGATGAAGCAGGCAGGCTGGAGGCATGTGATGAAGGCTGCTTCAGATCAGCTACGTACAGGAGGTGAGGAAGGGGAGGCATCAAGGATGAGCCAGTGGGTAGACAGTCATGTCGTCTACTGAGGTGGGCTCAACTAGAAGAGCAGCAGATCAGTGAGGAAGACCGAGAGCCGAATTTTGGACAAGCTCAGTAGGAGGCATTTGAGATACAAGTTTGGAGCTCAGAAGAGAGACCTGGGCTATATGGAGACCTTTGGGAGCCAGAGCCAGTGATGGTAGGCATGTAGGGCTGCAGGCAGGGGTGAGAACCTCACAGAGTGCAAGGAGAGAAGGGAGAAGGCCAGGACAGGGTTGGGTAGGACCGCAGCATTTCTAGGTCACGCAGAGAAACTGCAGCCAGCTCAAGAGCTTGCGGAGGACTGAACCGGGACAGGAGGCGCCATGACTCAGGAGTGGAATCACAGGGTCTATGCAGACAGCGCTCCCAGTGAGCCCCGACAGCCATGTCAAGTGCTGCTGGGGGTCAGGCAGGCTGGGAATGGAGTCACATCCTCTGGGTTTGGCAACACAAGGGTCACAGGTGACCTTAGCAAGAGTCGTCGATGGTTGGGGAGAAAACCAGGATGGAGTGGTTGCCGAGTGAGCAGGAAGTGAGGAAGGGGAGATAGAAGCCGGCTGGGAAGGAGAGGAGGAAGACAGAGCAGGGTGTGGAGCAGGGACTCATCCCAGCTCGCCCAGGACTCCCCTAGTGTTGGTATTAAAAGTCCTCC
>NW_023245112.1:0-1820 GCF_002007445.2 Ailuropoda melanoleuca
AAAAAAAAAAAAAGAAGTGGGGGGAAGCCGCGTTGTGTGGGTAAAGGGCAGGGCTAACTGTGATCTACTAAGGAAGGTGAAGACGCCTTGAGGAGCACTTCGGAAAGCGGAGGGAAGAGCAAAGACACCATCGCTATGAGTCAGGGGCAGCAAGTGCGAGACAGAGCCTCAGATATGAGTCAGCAGGCGGGACAAGGGGGAGTCTTTACCTTCCAAGGAGCAGAAATGAGAGGAGTACCTGGGTGGCTCAGTTGGCTAAGTGACTGTGGCTCAGATCATGGTCTCAGGGGCCTGGGATCCAGCCCTGCACTGAGCCCTGCATGGGACTCCACACTGGGGATGGAGTCGGCTTGAGATTCTCTCTCCCTCTGCCCCTTCCCCCGCCCCTGCTTGCTCGCTCTCCCTCTCTCATTAAAAGGAAGGAAGGAAGAGAAGAGAATGGAACCTCAGCATGGGAATGGGAGGTGTTCCCAAAAATGACGTTGCAGCAAACAGAAAGGACTGAGGGCAGAATTGACACAGCCCACAGCCGAAGTACAAGACGCAGTTTGGATTCCGGGCAAAAACAATGATTTGACATATTTCTAGAAAAATTCTGGAAGTAGTTTTCAATTATAAAGAAATGCAAGAAAATACTATATTCCAAGAAAAGGGAAATTTTTAAATTTGCATTATAAGCAAAGAAATAGATTTTATGTTACAGACCTCTCAGCAACACTAAATATTTTCTAAGTTACCTCCAGTGCGCTTTGAGTGAAGAATTCAAGAATATTCCCAGCCAAATTACTTGTGATACGTGGTATAAAAATATTCTGTATAAAAATATTATGTATGGGCATAGAAAACATAACTTTACGGGTAAAATTTACATAAACATATGTCCCATTCAACCAAGAACTAAATTTGGAACACGGGACTGGTGAAGTCCCATACAAATGTATTTATGCGTCCTCTCTCGCTAGATCTGGATCCCAATTTTAGTCATGTAGTCTAATAATGGCTTCCCGAAGCAAAGCATGATGGCGCGGAGCCTCCTTACCTCTTCCTCCCCGGCGTCCGTGTCCTTCCCAGCGCCAGGCGGTGTGACGTGGGGCGCACACACAGTCCCCTAGTTGGAGGAACTTCTCCCCATGTGCGGCGTGGAGCGCATGCACCGCCCGTGGCCGGAAGCACCTCTTCAGGTGTGGTGTAGCGTAGAGCGCACGCGCCGCCCGTGGCCGGAAGCACCTCTTCAGGTGCAGTGTAGCGTAAGCGCACGCACCGCCCCTGGTTGTGAGAACCTCTAGCCACGGGAGGCTTGGACCGCATGCACCGCGCGCCACCCGTGGTTGGAGGAACCTCTCCCTGTGTGCGTGGAGCGCACGCGCCGCCCCTGATTGGAGGAACCATCTCCCCGTGTGCGTGGAGCGCATGCACCGCCCGTCATTGGAGGCGCCTCTCCCTGTGTGTGGAGCGCATGCGCGCGCGCCGCCCCTGGTTGGAGGAACCTGTCCCACGCTCATGCGCCCTGAAGGAACGTTGTTGCTGTTTTCTCCCGCGGTTAAGAGCAGCCCTAAACCATCAGGATGGCGGAGGGCTCTGTCGGGGGATTACCTAAGAATCTATTTTGGCTTTGTCAGATACAGCTACACAATACCAAGGAAGTTTAGTAGTGATTTTTCTACATCGAAAGTGCTACAGTATTTTTATTTTTAAAAAATAATATAATACCAGGAAGCAGATATTGTTATTAGTTTCTGTATCCTCTTCTATCTAAAGTGTGTGGATGTTCATGTTAACTATTCCTTCAAAAGAGTATAAGCAGTGTGGCCCTGACAATG
>NW_023245113.1:0-1821 GCF_002007445.2 Ailuropoda melanoleuca
TAATAATAATAATAATAATAATAATAATAATGTCTTCCACATAGGTATTCTACAACATAGATATTCTACAGTAGTTCTCAAAGTGTTGTCCAGGAACCCACAGACATCCCAAAACCCTTTCAGAGCCTTCACAAGATCAAAACTATTTTCATAAGAAAACCAAGATATTGTTTGCCTTTTTCACTCTCAGTCTCTCAAAAATATACAGCAAAGTTTTCCAGAGGCCACATGGCACACAATATCATAATAGAGTGAATGCCAAAGTAGATAGAATAATCCTGGGGTGCCTGGGTGGCTCAGTCCTTAAGCGTCTGCCTTCAGCTCAAGTCATGATCCCAGGGTCCTGGGATCAAGCCCCACATTGGGCTCTCGGCTCAGCAGGAAGCCTGCTTCTGCCTCTGCCACTCCCCCTGCTTGTGTTTCCTCTCTCACTGTGAATCTCTCTGTCAAATAAATAAATAAAATCTTTAAAAAAAAAAAAAGAATCCAGCTGTCTTCTATCAACTGAAACATAAAAGAGATTTGCAAAGATGTAAAACAATATCACCCTTCTCTCTGTTTTTTTTTTGTTTGTTTTGGAAAATATCGTTCTTTCTCTGACAAATATATTGTTTGTAGTAACATCTAATAGATTTATTATTTTTAATGAATTAAATATTTTTAAACTTTTTAGTTTTATTTTCTAATACAATAAATATCAATAAATAAACAAGTGGCTTTTTTAAAGGATTTTATTTATTTATTTATTTCTCATCTATCTATCTATTTGTTTGAGAGAGAGGGCCAGCGAGAGACAGCACCAGCAGGGGAACAGGCAGAAGGAGAAGCAGACCCCCGGCTGAGCAGGGAGCCCAATGGGGGGCTCGATCCCAGGACCCTGGGATAATGACCTGAGCCGAAGGCAGACACTAAACCAACTGAGCCACCAAGGCACCCCTGGGGCAGGGAATTTAAATGAGGTCCTCCCTCGTAAGGAGAATATCACAGGGGAAGAGAGAAACACTCAGGGCAAAACTCATACCCCAGGCGTGAGTATAGCTCCAAGGAAAGCAAGTATTTTAAAAAGCCACCTTCAAAGGCCTCCTGCTTTGGGCAGAACACAGGAGCTATGAAAAGAACACTTAGCTCCTGCCCAAGACACCTGCCCAGGTATCTACCTGTGTCTTACCAATCAATAAGTACACTATTCTCCCTTAAAAAGCCACCAGAAGCACTTGAAGGGAACAATACTAAATGTGAGCCTGAGCCCAACTACCTTGATCTCTTATAGCAAACAGTTCTTAAAGACAGAAATCAACAGATACATACCGAAGAATGATTTATTTCACCTCTTATTTCTCTACATTGAACACTTTTTAAAATTTTTTTAAAATCTTTTTTTAAAAAAGGAAAAAGGGAAAAAAAGCGGGGGGGGTGGAGCTTGGGTGGCTCAGTCAGTAAAGCATCTAACTCTTGATTGCAGCTCAGGTCATGATCTCATGGTCCTGGGATGGAGCCCTGCAATGGGCCGCACTCAGTGGGGAGTCTGCTTGAGGATTCTCTCTCTCCCTCTGCCCCTCCCTCTGCTCTTATCTCTCTCTCTCCAATAAATAAATAATAAAATCTGTTGTACAAATGTACACTACAACAACTTTGGAACACAGTTTTGAATTATTTACTAAAGTATCAAATACACATATCCTATGATCTAACAATTCCATGTCTCATTCCATATTCAGTGGAAATGTATATATGTGTACCAGGAGCCATGCAGAAGAACATTCTTCACAGAAATGAAGACAACCCAATGTCCCTTAATAATACAGTGGATAAATGATGATA
>NW_023245114.1:0-1820 GCF_002007445.2 Ailuropoda melanoleuca
AGCTTTTTTTTTTTTTTTTTTTTTTGGTAAACACAGACAAGCTTAATCTAAAATTTATATGAATAGGCACAGGCATTAGAATAGCCAAGACAATCTTGAAAAAGAATAAAGTGGGACAAGGCTTGCTATTAGTATATGGCTATAGTAATCAAGGCAGCATAGTATTAGCAGAGGAATAGACACTTAAAACAATGGAACAGAGTAGGGAACCCAGAAATACACCCATACAAAAATGCTCAAATAATTTTCGATGGAGGTACAAAAACAATCCAGTGGAGGAAGGATAACTTTTCAATAAACGCTGGTAGAGCAATTAAAAATTCATAAGCAAAAATTTGAACTTCAACCCAAACCTCACACCTTAAATAAAAATTAACTCAAAATGACTTGTCAACTTAAATGTAAACATAAAACCATAAAATATTCATAATATGTATTATGTTTTACAATGTTTGTTAAAAATTTTTATAAAAAGCGAGAATCTTTTTCAGGATCTAGGGCTAGGCAAAGAATTCTTAGGATTGACACCAAAGCACAATGCATAAGAGGAAAAATTGATAAATTGAACTTCATCGAAATTCAAAATTTCTTCTTTGGAAAACACCAAGCAAAGACCATATAAAAATAAAGCTACAGACTGGGAGAAAATATTTGCAAACCACGTATCTGATAAAGGATTAGTATTTAGAAATACAAAGAACTCTCAAAGTTCAACATTAAAAAATTCAATTAGAAAATAGACAAAAGACATGGTGAGAAATTTCATCAAAGAGAATATACAGATGGCAAATAAAAGATGTTCAACACAATTAGCCACTGGAGAAATGCAAATTAAAAATACAATGAGATATCATTACCCATCTGTCATAATTCCTGAAATAAAAATAGTGACAACACCAAATGCAGAAGATGGTGCAGAGAACCTGAATCAGTCCTACACTGCCGGTAGGAATGTAAAATGGCACAGTCACTCTGGGAAACAGGTTGGCAGTTTCAAATAGAGCTAAATATGCATGCCCCTTAGGATGGCTACTATTAAAGAAAAAAAAAAAACAGAAAACAACAAGTGCTGGTGAGGATATAGAGAAATTGGACCCCTTGCAGGGATGTAAAATGATGGCCAACAGTATGGTGGTTCCTCAAAAAATTAATTGAGTTATCTATCATATGATCCAGCAATTTCATTTCAGGGTACATACCCAAAAGAATTGAGATCAAGACCTTAGACATTTGTACACCCACATTCAGAGCAACAGTTTTCACAAGAGCCAAAATGTGAAGGCAACACAGACATCCATCTATGGATGAATGGATAAACGAAACAGTATGTACATACAATGATATACTATTCAGACTTAAAAGAAATGGAATTCTGACGCATGTTACAACGTGGATAAACCTTGAAAACATGGTAAATTAAAAAATGCCAGACACAAAGAACAAATATTTATGATTCCACTTACAGGAGGTGTCTAGAATGGTCAATTTATAGATAGAAAGTGGAATAATGGTTATATAGTGGGCTGGGGAGCAGGGGTAATGGGGAGCCAATTTTAATGGGTAAAGAGTTTGAGTTTTGGATGAGGAAAATGCTCTGGAGATTGTAGATGGTTACACAACAATGTGAACATACTTAATGCCACTGAATTGTACATTTAAAAATGGTTTAATACACAAATTTCACGTCATGTATCTTTTACAGCACACATGCATAGAAACTAAATTAAAGGGGCGCCTGGGTGGCACAGTGGTTAAGCGTCTGCCTTCAGCTCAGGGCATGATCCCAGCATTCTGGGATCGAGCCCCACATCAGGCTCCTC
>NW_023245115.1:0-2483 GCF_002007445.2 Ailuropoda melanoleuca
CGACGGTCAATGAAACAGCATGTGTGAACACAATGTGTGACAGGTCTGTGATGTGCCACGCCGGTGTCACATGTTTGAGAGTTCCAGGCTCCAAATCCTTGAATTGCTAATAAACAGGCAAAATGAGCTGTGCCTATCAACAGGAGAAATAACTTGTGGTGGGACAAAACAGGCAGGCCCTGGAGTGACAGAATCTGGTTTCCATGCTGGCTCTGCCTCTGCCACGCATGGCAGCTAACCTTGAACCCCATACTTGAGCCTTCTGAGCTGGGGGCTCCTCACCTCTTTAGTCACGTGGGATTGCACTCAACTCCTGGGGCCACCGTAAGAAGTGACAAAAAATCCCAGCTGGGATGCCGTGAACTCCAGGTCCCCGCAGCTGTACATCAATCTCCGGTGCCGAAGAAGAGGGGGTCAGGGAGAGGAGGAAGAGTGCGGACTAAGAACACTTCCCTGTCAGCTATTATGTACACTAATATTTCCTCTGAAGCTGAGGTGTAGGTCACTCCAGCCAAGTTCCGACCTCTGAGCAGCAGCCCTCCTATCACACAATGCTGTTCCTCTATGTTGGGAAATGGTCAAGGGGCTCTAATGAAATATCCTTAATTTTTGTTGTTGTTGCCAAACCTGATTTTTTAAATTTTTTTCCCAAATCAAATCCCCCTCATACTGGGTTTTAATAGAGGCTGGCAGAAGGTGCCAAATTTTAACTAAAAGCAAAACAAAACCAAGCAAAAAAAAACACATGAGAGCAAAAAATTACAAGAAATTAAGAGAATTTTATCCATTATTTGGTTTCCCCCCTGAATTGAGAAAAAGTGTCTTTTATGGCTTTGATCAGCACCACTCCTATTTGGCAGGAATATGATTGAGAATTGCAATCTCCACAAACCCAAGTGTTTGTCACTCCTCCTACTAAATTTTCGGGAACACTTACTGAGTACAAGGACAATGTAGTGATATACAGGCTTTAAATTATAGATTAAAGGGGGCAAGTCATCCCCAGTGGAGCCCATATAAAACAAAGGCACCTATGCTCTGCATGTTGAGGCTGGAGCTTGGGACATGTATGTATTTCATTTTTTTAAAAGATTTTATATATTTATTCAACAGAGATAGAGACAACCAGCGAGAGAGGGAACACAAGCAGGGGGAGTGGGAGAGGAAGAAGCAAGCTCATAGCGGAGGAGACTGATGTGGGGCTCGATCCCATAACGCCAGGATCACGCCCCAAGCCGAAGGCAGACACCTAACCGCTGCGCCACCCAGGTGCCCCTGGGACATGTATGTATTTCAAAAACACTGGGGAATAGATAACATCTAATATTTACAGAGGTGGTAACTGGAATTTAGGTTACTTTCTCAAAGAAAGTCATTAGATCATCATAATGCCCTCGACACTATTTTGGGGGCCAGTATCCCAGGCCCAAAATCTCGATTACTCAAACATAGCAGATTCCTCATTATTCGGGAGTAAATCAGTACTCCATCCACTACTTCCCAGGTAGACAAAAGTACAGATGGGCCTGTGGGGAAAAAGAGGGAATCCTGTGTGCTGGAAAGGGGTCAGTGAAGAATGGTGCTAGTGTGGACTTGAATGGGAGAAATTCTGGATTCTAGGATAGGTGACTTTTGACTTACCCGACATTCTGAATGACCATTATCTTTTTCCCTAATTGGCTTGGGTCCACAATACCATGTGTTAATGCTATGACTTCATCTTTATGGAAGCAAAATCTTCAGGCATAGAACTGGTTGTGGGAAAGATGCAGAGTTCATGTGTTCATTCATTTAACAACAATTACCAAACGCCCTTCATGTCCCAGACATTATGCTAAGCCCTGCAAGTTCATTAATGAAATCAGAAGACAACTGCCCTCTAAATGTTATCATCTTGTCCAAGAAAAACACAGACATGGAAACAAGTGTCATCATACTGGCACAGGGGGTCTAGGTGTTACAGGGCACCTGTAAGTTCCCTGTTAGTAAGGAACTTATATACTGCTACTACTAATAAATTTCCACGTACATGACATTCTTCAATGTGCCCGAATCTCTGTGAATCCTTATACCCACTCTAGGAAGTAGATGCCAATACTATCTCATTTTGGACAGGACAGAACTGAAACACAGCAAGTTGAAAGGGAGTCTAAAGTGACTTATACGGCCAAGATGGGACTTGAGAGTCCATGCTCTTAACTGCTGCACCACACCACCTAGGCAGATAAAAAAAAATTTGCTCTCTTTGATCCTGAAAACCTCAAGACCTATCTGTAGGAGGCTTGATACGGGAACAAAGGCTACCACCAAATAAAGTTTCCTACCAATTCCCAGCAGCAGTTTGCCTTTGACCTTCCTGTTTCCATGACACTGCTCTCCAGCTTGTCCCTTAGAGATGCAAGTTCAAGGAGCTCCCTCAGCCTTTAATTATTGATAATGACAAATAATTAATCATTAGCTCTGTGGTTTCTAGGAATTTATAA
>NW_023245116.1:0-1475 GCF_002007445.2 Ailuropoda melanoleuca
TTCTTTGCCGATTTGGATACCTTTGATCCCTTTTTGTCGTCTGATTGCTGTTGCAAGGATATTTGCCTTCTAATTATAAAGGCAATAGAAAAGAAATGAATCCTTTTAAAGACTTTGGCTTGCATAGAATATTACCTGATAAAACCAATGCTTTTATGATTGATAACGTTGAGGATGACATTGACAATGAAAATGTTGTTAAGGCCCTGGTAGCAGTTAGGGTTTGGTCAGAGAAGCAGGACTGCTAGGGGAGAGAACAGAGTTCCCTGTCTATCTATTCACCAGTTATTCATAGCCAAACTCCAAGACTCCCCAGGAATTTGTATTTGATGAATAAAGTATCTCTACATTCAGTCGAGCCTTCTTTCAAAGTTCTAAATAAAGATTTATAGTTTTCCACATGTAGCCCTCCTTAAAGTTATTCTAAGGTAATTTATGACTCGATTGCTTTATAAATGGAATCTTTTATATTTTGATTGGTGATCAGTTATTGCTGGTATATATGGAAAAACCATAAATTTTTAATTTACCATATATTCTTATATTCATCACTTCACTTACTTTTTAAAAATTGTTAGGTTGCTGTTCATTTACTTTTTCCCTTTGGTTTTTCTTTTTCATCATGAAAACATAGGATTGCTCAGTACAGATTTGACTGAGCTTTGTAAATTTTGAGATTTTTGGTTATACCAAAAAATTCTATCAAGCATCCATGAATTGTGGGAAAACTCTGTTACAGGCTATGGATTCGAAGGTGAAGAAAATGCTCTTCTCATCCTCAGGAATTCATACCAGTAGTCTGAAAGACTGGATTATTTGCATTTTACTGAAATGACATGTGTCTTGTGTGTATTTGGAAGAACATGCCTCAAGGAACCTTCGCCGGACTGAGCAGCCTGGCTGCTTTAAAGGTGGTGTTGGAAGTAGGTGCCTTTAGGGCACCTGACCGTTCTGCTCACTATTTCACCTTTACTTCCACTTGACATTTGGAATATTTTCCTTAAGTTACATTTCTCTGTCTTTCAAGGACCAAGGACTGAGTGTACTGTGATTCACGGTAATTGGCATTCCTGGCTATCTGATGTCTCAAAAGTGCTTCTGCATTTCTAGTGAAGTTCTTGACTACACATTTTAGCCAAATGAAATCTGACGACAATGATATTTCCTCTACTTTCGCTCCGAGTATTTAATTTCTTTTGGAAACCGAAGCGGATTTTTAAAACTCCCTTTCTGTCTTTGTGTCACCTGACTCTGCAAGTACTGGACTATTACCTGCCACGTGAAGAAGCCAAACACTGTCACACTAAGCGTGAGTGCCTGGGCTACAGTCTCTGCCTCTGGGTAAATGACAGAAGCTCTGTCTTTGACTTCTCATGCACATTAATGATTATAATTTCAGAAGCATCAGATTAATGTCTCCAGTAACAACTCTTACAAGCCATGCTGTGAACACATTCTTTCCTTTGGATTTTTTT
>NW_023245117.1:0-1821 GCF_002007445.2 Ailuropoda melanoleuca
CCCCCCCCTTAATTCTTTCCCTCCTTATGCCATCCTTTACCTTGCAGGTTGACTGTTCTAAAATTGTGCAAGTTCTCTGTTCAAATCCATTCAATAGCTCATGATTGTTCTTACGATAAAGCTTTAGTCCGTTAACTGGGTTTATGAAGTCTTCCACGGTCAGGGTCGGCAAACTTTTTCTATAAAGGGTCAGTTGGTAAATAGTTTGGATTTGGGGGCACATAGTCTTTGTTGTGATTTCTCAGTTCTGCCTGGGGGCTCTCCATGGAGCCCCAGACCACTGGCTTTCCCTCCACAAGCTTTGTGCTCTGGCTGTCTGGCTGCTCTCAAGTTCCCCGGGCTTCCTACTCAGGTATTCAAAGACCCAGTGTCCCTGTTCGGTTATGAGCAGAGTGGGGGCAACGAGCTGGTTTGGGGATCAAAGCTAAAAAAAATTATGCAGTCTTTGGAGGTTTCTCTGGCTTACGCATAAACTGGAGTCCCTCAGAGGGCAGGCTTTGCCTGCTGCTTCCCAGTGTGTTTTTGTGCAGACCCACCAGTACTGGTGGGATCGAGGTACCGGGTGTCTCAATATTTGAAGTTCAGAAAGTACGCTAGTAACTGCTAATTCAAATAGGCTCTGTCCCGCTACCTTGACATACATGCCTTCATAGGAAGACCCATAAACACGTATAAAGGTAATATTCAATAATAAAAGCCGAAATTCAGGTTTTATATGACCAAGTTGGCAAATTATCAAAGAGGATGAAATTTTATTATTATTGTGCTTGTCCGGATGTTCCCTCCCTGGACTGGCGATGTTTGGGGGTTGAGTAGTAAAATAAAGGTAGATGTGACGCATCAAATTATACTTATTCCACAAAATTTATTTTTGCCTTCTTTTCAGACGAGCAACTATGTTGTTGAACTTAAGATTTCACGTAACTTACATTGTATTGACAGTGAAGGCAAGCGGTGCTCTTCCAAGTGTGCTTGGAGAGACTTTAAACAGTCTCCAGTGGGTGACGATGTAAGATAGATGAGAGAGATCCTACTCTCAATTTCATGCCAGTCTCCACCCTTTAGAAACCAGCACAGCATGCTGGCTGCACCCACACTTTGAGAATCATGGAAAGAAGTTTTACAAAATACATTTATTTATTTATGAGAGAGAGACAGAGAGTATAAGTGTGAGCAGGGGGAGGGTCAGAAGGAGAGGGAGAGAGAATCTCAAGCAGACTCCTTGCTGAGCACAGAGCCCCGTACAGGGCTCAACCTCACAACCCCAAGATCATGACCTGAGCCAAAATCAAGAGTCAGAGGCTTAACCAACTGAGCCAGGCACCCCCTACAAAGAACTTTTAATGCCGGGTGTGGCACAGTTGAATACATTTCATAAAACTATAAATCAAAATACGCAAAATTTAAGAATCTCATAGATATTCTGAAGGTAGCTTCTTCCCAAAACATTAAAAATATTGCTCAAAGTAAAAGCAAGATAAAAATTATAATTGGTGAGTATAATTTGAAACAAAATTAAGTAAAGCTGACATCTGAAATTCGAGAATCGAGTAACATTTTAATTAAGCATTTTTTCATCAGTAAGTCGTATGTAAGTGTTCTTGCATCAGTAAATCTGTTCGTGGTTCTTGCGTCCGGTGTCCACCTGGTCGCCAGTACAAAGGGGAGGCATCCCTTCACTGCCTCTTGTCTAGACATACGCATGGGCATACACACACAAGTGTGAGATTGCTGTGAGACAGCTCGTGGTGCCAAATGTTCTTCAGCCACCACACGAACTGTTGTGGTCACCCCCTAACTGATAAGTTTATCTGGAATCAC
>NW_023245118.1:0-1821 GCF_002007445.2 Ailuropoda melanoleuca
TGAACATATTTTCTGCCATATGGTTTGGGCAACAGCATGTTAGCGAATGCAGGGCAAGAAGAGACTTGAGAAGCACTAGTGCAATGGGGCTTGTCCTCTCTTGCTGCTTTTGGAATCCAGCTACCATGTGAAGAAGCCTGAGTATTCCTGCTGGATGATGAGAAGCTCATTGTTCAGTCACTCCTGTCACCTTGGCTGGCAATCTTCTAAGTGCCAGATATGTGAGTAAGGGTTCCTAGGTTATCCAGCAGCCGGATGACCCACAGCTGACTGAAGACATAGGAGAGAGTCCCACAGAGTTCAACTAAGTTGACACAAACCAGATCAGGCAACTAATTCACAAAATCATGACCTACATGAATAGTTGCTACTTTAAATCACTAAGTTTTGGAATGGTTTGTTACTCAGCAGGTGCTAATTGATACAGTATGCAAAATCAGTTTCTGTTAAGCCAAAAGAGTAGTAATTATAATAAAGTTAATTTTTTTTATATTTAAAATATATCTTGGCCAAAAACTTGACAGTGAAAATTCTATTATGGGCAAACATAATATTTCAATCTGTTTGGATTTCCTAGATTAATATATAATCTCTAAGTGTCTTGGAATACATTTCAGGCTAGCCCCCAAAAAAGAAACCATTTTGACTTCAAACAACAAAAGAGCAACCTTTGCAAAACTTAAAAAGGCACAGGATATTCCACCAATATATACCCAATCAAGCTGCTATTTGTATGTATATAGAAGAGAAAAGTATTTTCAAACATGCAGGAAAGTACTCTTTTCCACAAAGGAACTATCAAAAGACATGTCCCAGGACAATGAATCAAAATGATGAGAATTCAAAATCAGGAAGCCCTCGAGCTCATAAACTGGTGATAATTAATAAAACAAAAGTATACAGAGGTGACTGTAAATCTGTTTATAAACCATAATTGTAAAATAGAACAGAAAACACTTTCAAGGAGGCAGGTCTATATCAGTTGTTCTCAACTTCTTTGGTCTTTGGACCTTTTTACAGTCATAAAAATTACTGAGCATCCCAAAGAGCTTTTGTTCATGTGGATTCTACTTATCAATAGTTACAACACAAGAAATAAAAGCTGAAAAAATTTTAGTGTTTGTTTAGTCACTTAAAAATAACAATAACACATCTAGAGCCCAGATCTTGGTTTCTAATACCATTCTCCAATGGCTGATTGTAGGATTGGGGCAGGAAGTATATGGGATGAGCCTGGAGCATCTTATAGCGCCACAAAGTATGAAAGTGCTCAAAACACAACACAACACAATAAAAATAAAAATTAAAAATAAAACAAAATGAATAAAACTCCAAGTCACAATAATGTATGGGTTGTGTCACAATGAGACATGCTAAAGGGATGCAAGAACCAACTAAAAGAGCTCCCAATGGCCAAAGTTGGAACAGTTTAAGCAATGAACTAAATAAAGCAACCCAAAGGCATTATAACCTTAAGTACAAAATAAATATTCACAAGTCCATACTGATATTAATAAATGATTAAATAAATAAATAAAAGGGGGAGAAGAGACAAATCTCGAGTGCAGAAGAATTCCAAATAATTTATGTAGATCCTCTGCCCTCTAGGATGGGGAGCACAGCTCTCCACTTCTTAAGTGTAGGATGCACACTGTAAGTTCCTTCCAAGTACAGTATGGCCAGGGGAAAAAAGGTAGTTTAGAGTAAGGAAACCTGACAAACACTACCTCAAGCCAAGTGATCAAGATTAACATCAGCAATGATGACTCATGTTGATAGCATGTACCCTTGATGTGATGTGATGAGAATGGCACTTTAACT
>NW_023245119.1:0-1822 GCF_002007445.2 Ailuropoda melanoleuca
AAAAAAAAAATAGAAGAAAGCAGAAATGGTAGCATTAGTATCAGATGAAGCAGACTTAAGAGCAAAGCAAATTACCACAGGTAGAGAGATTAAATACAGTAGTACCCCCTTCTCCAGAGGGAATATGTTCCAAGGCCCCCAGTGGATGCATGAAACTGCAGATAATGCCAAGTCCTATATATACTATGTTTTTTTCTTATGCATACCTACTTATGGTAAAGTTTAGTTTATAAACTAGATGCAGTAAGAGATTAACAATAATAGGACAATTATAACAATACTGTAATAAAAGTCATATGAACGTGGTCTCTCTCAAAATATCTTACTGTGCTGTACTCACCCTTGTTCTGGTGAGATATGAGATGAGAAAATGCCTGTGTGATGAGATGAAGTGAGATGTAGGGTTGGCCACTGTGATCTGATGCTACATCAGAAGGATCATCTGCTTCTAGATCAAAGCTGACTACAGGTAACAGACTGTGGAGGGCAAAGCCACAGATAAGGGTTGGGGGGACTACTTTAACAATGAGAGGATTAGTCCACAACAAAGACATAGCAATCCTAAATATGCATGCACCAGACAGCAGAGCTGGAAAAGATGTGAAGCAAAAACTGATAGAACTGAAAGGAGAAACGGGCAGATCCACAATTATATAGGAGACTTTGACATCTATCTCAACAACTGATAGAACAACTAGACAGAAAATGAGCAAGATGATATAAACCCAACAACACCAGCAACCAACAGTATCTGGCATTTATAGAACACTGCATCCATCACAGCAAAATACATATTCTCTTTAACTTAATATGGGACATACGCCATCTAAACCATGTCATGGGTCATAAAACAAACCTCAGCAAATTTAAAAGAATTGAAATTGTACATTATGTGTTCTTCAACCAGAATGGACTCAAATGCTTGTAAACTAAACAACACATTTCTAACTAATTCATGGTTCAAAGAGGAAATCTAAAGGGAAATGAATGTATGCATGGACCTGAATGAAAATATCACATTCCAAAATTTGTAGGATATAGCTCAAGTATAGGGTAGTTTGTAGCATCAGTGTTTACGGTAGAAAAGTGGGAAAGTTTCAAATCTATAATCTCCCACCTCAAGAACTGAGAAAAGGAAAAGCAAAATGAAACCAAAACAAGCAGAAGGCAGGACATAATAGAGCAGAAATCAATGAAATTGAAAACAAAAACTATGGAGAAAATTAATGAAATATAGCTGATACTTTGAAAAGCTCAGTAAAATTGACAAACCTAGCAGGACTGACAACAAAAGATGAAAACAAAAATTACCAAATTCAGGAATGAAATGGGCTATCACTACAGACCCTGCAGATATGAAAAGGCAGTACCACAAAAGCTCTACATACATAAATTTGACAATTTAGACAAAATGGAGCAATTTCTTATAGAACATATGCTACCACAATTCACTCAGTATCAAATAGATGATTTGAGTTGCCCTATGACTATTAAGAAATATGATTCATAATTTAAAAACCTCCCCAAAAGGAAATTTCCAGGCACAGATGGTGGCTCTGAAGAATTTACCAAACATTTAAAGAAGAATTAACATACATTCTCTGCAATAGAGAAGGGAAATACTTCCAGAAAATAGAAGAGGGAATATTTCCCAATGAATTTTACTTTTCTTCCCCCAGTGCATTGCTTTTCAATGCATTGCTTTATAAAGCTTGTATTACCTTGATATCAAAACTAAAGACAGTACAGAAAAAGTAAACTATAGACCAGTATCCCTAATGATTATAGACACATAAATCCTTTTTTTTTTTTTTTTTTTAAA
>NW_023245120.1:0-1822 GCF_002007445.2 Ailuropoda melanoleuca
TGAGGAGGGAGGGCCCCGGGAGACTTTCTTCCTTGAAGAAGTGAGATGTAAGCTGAGTAGATTGCTATGAGGGGATGACTGTGGGGGTGTTCAAAACAGAAACTACATGTATGAAGGCTCCAGAGGTTAAAAAGCGGCATTACCCATATAATATGCAACAGTCACTGAGCTTTGACTAAGTAGCTGGCACACTTGAAGCACTTTAGAGCGCTTTATCATAACAGGTGGGGAACTGGAGAAATAACCGAAAATGATGAAATAACTTATTCAAGGTTACACAGAGTGTAAGTGATGGCACTTTGCTTTGAACACAGACAGTCTGGCTCCAAGAAGCTGAACAGCAGAGAGGCACTGGGCCCAGCGGTGAGAGAGGAAGGCAGGGGCCAGGCATGCACACCATGCCCACGATTTTGAACAACAGTGTGCAAATTCAAGGCCTTCAAAGAGAGAGAATTGGCAGGCTCACCTTTACCTTTTTCAAAGTTCCCCTCTGGCTGCATCACAGAGAGTAGGCCAGAGTGGGGCAAGAGTGGGAGTGGGGGGGCAGTTAGTATGAAAACTGTAGTGAGTGACTCACATGCTAGATGAGGCTGAGGACAGGGTCCTGCACGAGGAGAGTGGCCGTGAGCCGGAGGGCTGTGGCAGGTGTTCCAAAGATGGGGTTGAGCTAAATTTCTCACTAAAGAACAAACGATATGCAGGGAACTGCATTGGATGACTTTGTAGATAACCATCTCATTTTAGAATATTGTTATCTCGTTCTATAGTGGTCATAGCCAAATTTCTACAGAACTGAAAGGTCTTTAGAGACCCACTTATCATAGGTACTCTATACAGTGAGTAACACAACCTGTTTCCCGGCTTTCGATTCAGGGCTTTGAAAATTAAGTCACACTGATAGCACACTTAGGTGTTTCCGACGATCAAATTGCCAAAATTCGAATTGCACTTCCTGTCCAAAGTATCAGAGAATGAAGAGCACTCAGAATTATTAAAGTAGCTACTTTGAAGATACTGGTTGGCACCTGAACTGGACGAACACCAAGAAAACCAGTGGTGCTCACCTTGCTGAGGCCCATGATCAGCCTTTTCTGGAAACATCAGACCCTCAGCTCTACCACAGTGAATGACACTCAGAGGACCTGGGAATCTTGCTGTATGCAAATTCTGAAAATTAATAGTTCATGCCACAACAAAGGAAATTTGAGTTCCTAGACCAACTGAGATCAGTCTGGGAGTGTCTGTATAGACTTCTTTATCTTCTCTTTAGTTTGGAAAGGAAAGATTATGATAGAAGAGCTTTGTTTTCACTCTTTCCTCTTCATAATATATGAATGAATTGAAACCTCGATCTGACTTAGGTGATAATTCAATTATAAAAATCCACATAATGATTTGTGCAATCATTCTGTTAATTATAAACTGTTTATTTTATAGCTACTGTTTTATGTTCTAGCAAATTAGATTGGCCATATTTAATACTGCTATTTAATAGCCTTTGGATATTAAAATTAAAAATATTTCTCTCCTGAGAAACAAACTTCCACTAGGAAAGCTTCATAGTAATTGTTCCCTTCTGTCATGTGTATCCACTGATTCGTTAAGCCAAAGTCATACCGAAAACTGTTTTTAAACTGGTGGGATTGCATTTTTTGAACTACTCCTTGGTTATGCAATCCTCTCCACACATATAAAAAAAATTATTACCCAGCAAATGAAATATATTATCAGGTCTTCACTTTTTAAGTTATAACAAATCTTTAAATTGTATTCATCGAGATTTAGAACATGGAACTATATTAACGTTTATACTTTTCTCTAG
>NW_023245121.1:0-1822 GCF_002007445.2 Ailuropoda melanoleuca
TACTTTCATGAATTTTTTAATTTTTTAAGGAAAAATCATCAAATAAATAAGTTTATCTAAATAAGACATCAAGCCTGGAGCCCTTAAATTAATAATTGACAAATTATACTATTTAACTATTTATGAATGGCAAAAATTTACTATAAATCAGGTTAAAAGCCCAGCCTAAAACGAATAGTGGGTAGCTGGGCTGCACCTGTGACTTATAAAATGTGATAGTGTGCCAGTTTTAATCCTAGGCCTCAAGAGTCCTTGCATGCTTCCCTTTTGTCTTCTGGAACTTGCAGCTACCATGTGAACAACCCTGGATTAGGGAGGATAAGAGACTATTTGGAAGAGAACTCTGTTACTCTATCTGGGGCTCAAGAGACATGAGAAAGCCCACTGTCTACAGCCTGCAGCCATGGGAGTGGGCCCAGCAAAAACCAGAAAAACCACACACTTGAGCCCAGTCTAAGTCATTAATCCTCAGACCTAAATAAATTAACTCACATTAATCTGTGAGCTAAATAAATGGTTATGCTGTTTTAAGCCACTGAAGTTTGGTGGGCTTGTTATGCAGACATAGCTAACTTATACACTTGTTGTGAGTATTTCTTTCTGTTGTGAGAAGATAAAGGGGGCTTACATAGCATCCTCTCCAGCTCCCAGAAATAATTCTATAATACTAAGAGCAAGTAGTAACCGAAACTGATGCTAATCTTAAGGGCAAATATGAGCTTACCATACCCTTTCCCAAATTGTCCTCATCCAGGCATGAGTCCTACTAGATGCTCACAAAAAGAGAAATTGCCGATGTGAAATCATTTTAAGGAGGGGTGCATACCACGTTCGATTGGCAGAACTTCACAGTGGACATTAGCATGCACAGCCTCTACAAAGCTGTGAGTTCGTGGTCTAAAACCTAGTAAATAGTCACCAGATGCTTGCCATTGTCATCATTATCATCATCACCATCATCGTTTTTTTTAAAAGACTCATTTATTTATTTTAGAGGGAGAGAGAGCACGAGCAGGGGGTACTGTCAGAGGGTGAGAGGGAGGAAAGCAGACTCCCCACTGAGCGTGAACCCCGACGCGGGGCTTGATCCCAGGACCCTGAGAACAGGACCTGAGCTGAAACCAGGAGTCGGACACTCAATAGACTGAGCCACCCAAGCATCCCACCATCATTACCCTTATTATTTGCTAGCTACAAATTAAATTTGTCTGTTCAGATCCGTGACACTTTATAATTCATTGATCTACCTCTCAGATTCGTCCAGCCAGTTGGCTTTCAATGTTAGTCTAGATTAAACAATAATTTTGAAATGATTTTATAAAGTTCTAAAATGTTCGATTTTGGAAATTTTGGATGTTAAAATAAAAATATGGACTTTTACTGGTTTGATGTGAGTTGGTTATACAACACAAATTTCTCAAAAGTGAGTTCTAAGTAGAAAGATGCAATTTCTATTAATAGTCTGTAGAACTGGAGTTTTGTAAAAACACTTTGGGATTCACTACTCTGAGGTGATGATGGCTAAATGGAAAATGTCACAGGTGAAATACTCTCTGCTCTTTTAAAGACTGCACAAGTAAAAGGCAGATAAAAGTTAATTATCTTACTTCTCACCAAAGAAATAAAGAACCATGAGACAAAGTTTTCAAAGAACTCTGGAAAGTCCCCTTGAAAATCCAGCTGTGATGAATGCTGGTGGTCATGCATTGTAATAATGAAACCTCACAGGGCAGAGAAAGGGAGAGAACGTTCTCAGAGTTCAAATTGACCTATAAAAGCAATGACCTTTCTTGGAACAAATGATAACAAAAACAACTCTCAT
>NW_023245122.1:0-1822 GCF_002007445.2 Ailuropoda melanoleuca
ACATCTGAATTTACCTTTTGGCTGTAGGGGAAAATTGGCTTTTTTGCTATTTATGTATTTATTTTTTAAATAGCAAATTTGTTATTTAAGGACTCATGTTTAAATGGAATAGTCTTGATATTATTTCTCTTTATTAATACACATTTTTTTTTAGAGTGGGAGGTGGGGGTCAGAAGGAGAGAGAGAATCTTAAGCGGGCCCCACAGCACAAGACCCAACGTGGGACTAGATCTCACAACCCTGCGATCACGACCTGAGCTGAGATTATGGGTCAGATGCTTAACTGACTGAGCCACCGGGGGCCCCTAGTAATATGCATTTTTATTTACCTGAGTGATTTACTTATATTTGGGTCAGTTCAATTATATTTACCCAGTTACGAAAAACTTTGGCCATTTGCATGTGGATATAAAATTAAAATAAATACCAGTAGCTGTCATGGTTAAAAAAAAAAATCAACCTGTAATATGTTTCGAAGAATGTGAAAAAATAAGTTATTGAAAATTGAGATGAGGAAGTTTGCCGTAAACCAAGAGAAGGAAGATGTTCATACCTTAATCCAAGAGTGCATCAATCATAACTGTGTAAAAACATGAAACATCCTCTTTAAAGGCTTTTTCCAAAATTGATTTTCATGGGTTTCAAACTTGTATTATGTATTTCAAGATCAAATGAACCATATAACTCAGAGTGAAACTCAAGTAAAACTAATGAGACTTACCTTCTTTTTGGCCTAAATTGTTTGATTAAATGACATAATATTTGCATTAAGTTATTCTGTGCTTTATTGAAATCTTACATTTCTGGATTTGGCTCTCTCAGGGTTCTTGTAATTTATTACAGAACTTTCTTTTAGCCTCTGTAGTACAATAAATTCAATCAGAAATATTACTCCGTTGAAATCCTAAATTTTAGTAATTAAGAAAAATTTTAGCATATAAATAATGTTATTTATTCTAAGAACCATTATAAATGCCACATTTTTATTGTATGCAATTATTAGAATTTTTGATTAATGAACCTGATTTAAACAAAACTTATGTATCTTTCCAGTTTTGTTAAAGTACAAATTATATGGGGCCATATATATTTTTTTGTATTCTTGATTTTTTTTGTTTCGTTTTTAACGATTTATATATTTTAGAGAGACTTTGTGCACGTGTGTGTGCATACAGGGGGGTGGAGGGGCAGAGGGAGATGGAGAGAGAGAATCTCAAGCAGATTCCCCAGTGAACTCAATCTCGTGACCCTGAGATCATGTCCTGAGCCGAATTCCAGTTGGACACTTTATCTACTGAGCCACCCAGGCGCCCCGATGATATTTTTGTTAAGTACACCGGAAATCAAATGAATTACTTAGGGAAAAAAATTACTTTGGTAGATTTAGCCTCTCTCTAGTCTAGTACTGTCAAATAGAAATATAATGCCAGCTAGACATGTAATTGAAAATTTGTAGTAATACTAGAAATTAAACATTTATCTAAAATACTGTCTTTCAAGCACATTAGTAATGTAAAGATATCAGTGAAATATTGTGTATCATTTTTTAGACCTCAATTTTCAAAAAGAGTATGCATTTCACCCTATAGTACCCTATAGTGCATCTCAGTTCACACTACCCACAGTCTCAGTGCTCAGGAGCCATGTGTGTCTGGTTACTCTGTTGGAAGAGCAGCTGCAGACTGTGAGGCAACACAGTGAAGTCAGGTATGGTCTAAGAACTTCTGTAATTGCATTGTTATCTGAAAGTGCCATATGCTTTGTGTAGCATTCAGATCTGTTGGGGGTACGTATGGACACACACACACACACACACACACAC
>NW_023245123.1:0-1822 GCF_002007445.2 Ailuropoda melanoleuca
GAGAGAGGGAACACAAGCAGGGGGAGTGGGAGAGGAAGAAGCAGGCTTTCAGCAGAGGAGCCTGATGTGGGACTCGATCCTAGAACGCAGGGATCACGCCCTGAGCCAAAGATGCCTAACGACGGCGCTATCCAGGTGCCCCAAGAATGAATATCATTTGAGGAAGAAAAAGAGTTTGACAAAATACAGCACCCATTTCTGATAAAAACTCTTAACAAACAGAGGAATGAAGAGGAACTTCCTATGCTTCATAAAGAACACCTAGAAAAGACTTATATCTAATGTCATACTTATTATTAAGTGCATTGTCCTCTTTTTGCTTTCCTCTTGCTATTTCTTCTCCATCTGTTTTTGCCCAGTAATTTTAATTATACCTCATTACCCATAAAGTGTTTGCACAATTTTCTCTATCCACCATTTTGCCTATTTAATTTGATTCTGTCTTGGTGATTTCAACCACACCATGACCTCATCTATCTTTTTTCTGTATATTATTCTTTCCTTCTAAAACATAAGCTTCACCAGGGTGCAGATGTTTTTCTAATTTTTTCCCCACTCACATGTCCCAAGAACATTGGTACAGATATAATAGGTACTCAATATATAATTGTTCATTGTTCCGAATGTACACTCCCAGTGAATATCAAAGGGAATGGGGAGATGGGCAAAATAGGTGAAGGGAGTGGGAGGTACAGGCTTCCAGTTAAGGAGTGAATAAGTCACAGGAATAAAAGGTGCAGCATAAGGAATAGAGTCAATGATATTGTAATAGTGCTGTATAATAACAGGTGGTAGCTACTCTTTCTCGTGGTGAACATGGCATAATGTATAAACTTGTTGAATCACTGTGTTGTACACCTGAAACTAATGTAAAACTGTGTGTCAACTGTCCTAAACAACAACAACAACAACAACACTTAATGCATATATGATGTTTACTTAAGACTCATATTCCCAAGTCCCATAAAAGGATTCCTGCTCACTGGTCTGGGCTAGGACCAGAAATGTTTATTTTTAACAGGTTGCTTGGTGACAGGTGTTATTCTTGCTTTGAGAAATACTGAATAACACATATATTTTTAACTGCTGTTGGACATCTTCAACTGAATATACTTTAACTATTTGTAAATTCACATTTTTTCCCTAAATATTTACTCTTCTATTTCTATGAATGCAATTTGCATTACTTTTCTCTCATATTAAAAAAGTCCCCTATTCTCCTGTATACTTTGCATTTAAAATTTTGCCAATAAATCTTCCTTCTATTGGGCTTTTCTTTTCTGCTGCTGCCATTTTATAATCTCCAACACTCAAAGAATTTTAGAATATTATAATTAAAAGGTGTTACTACTACATGGACAATATCATATCCTCTAAAAACTTGAAAATACAGATTATGATAACTAACCATGAATTAAGCATGTGAAAATAAATGTAAAAATATACAAAATTGTCCAAAGCAGACAGATTAACTCTGAGATACTGGTTTCTGACCCAAAAGTTTTACTCATATTATACTACATTATAGTACATTGCATTACATTATATTACATTATTTTCATTTTAAATTTACTTACATATAGTTTTTTTTTTAAATTTTAAAGATTATTTATTTATTTATTTATTTGAGAGAGTGAGTGTGCATGAGCAGGGGCAGAAGGAGAGAGAGAGGGAGAAGCAGACTCCCCGCTGAGCCAGGAGTCCTGGGATCCTGACCTGAGCTGAAGGTAGAAGCTTAACTAATTGAGCCACTCAGGCACCCCTTTACTTACATATAGTGTTTTTAATATTAATCTTTATGGAGAATATATACACACAAGAC
>NW_023245124.1:0-1823 GCF_002007445.2 Ailuropoda melanoleuca
CTTGGAAGCTGTGCTCTGTTGAAGTTTGTAAGCTCTGGTGTGATGCATGGGAAGGGAGTTCTCAACCCCTGTTCTAAACAGAGAAACTGCTTTGATCGAATTTTTATATTGAAGCACTGAATACATTTGAATTTTCAAACAGGTTTCACTGCTTCAGAACATTTGAACACCACTAGGGTGGACTGTTTCCACTATCCAATGGTAACTTTTCGATACTCTAAAAAATTATGAATTCAATTTTTAAAATTAATTGAAGACATACTCTATGCAAGGCACATGCTGGGTGCTAGAAGATGAATATTGTACATGGCTAGCCTATAGTCTGTTGTAACCAGTTACAGTGTCTAGTAAAAGTCCACAACAGTGACATAAGCACAGAACTATAAAGCTTAGAAGAGGAGAAGTTCTGGGGATATGTATGTATGTATATATGTGTGTGTATATACATGTACAGACACATAGCATATGAATATATATTAACATATTAACATATATGCATTACAGGCTACACATGAATATATTATATATTGAACTTCTACTTACATATAAAACATTACATGTAACACATATGCACATATACATTTCATATGCAACCTAGAAGGAACTGAGGTAAAATTTGTATTTAATAGATGTGTCTAGTTCACACTAGAACTTTCATCTCCCTTCATGTTCTACTCTCCCGAATCACAATGTTTTCACGCTACAGGTAGTTGAAGGGTAACTACATCATTGCTGATGTACCCCTCATTGTTTCTTACCAGACTGTGTGTTAGCTTCTTTGCACTTGTGATGGTGCAGACAATGGTTATGGTCTGTAAGGAGACACATTTGTCAAATACTGCTTTGTTTCATTAAACGGACATCCATTTTACACTGCAAATCATAGCATGAGACTTAAGTAAATTCCATCAAGAGATTTACCATATATTTTTTAAAAAGTAACTATTTTTTCCATTTCTGGATCAAGAAGTTATTTCTGGCAGTTATTTCAACTGGAAACCCTAATGGATTTGAAGATTCTCAGCACCTCCTAAATGCTCCCGTAATGGTGATCTTTAAAGACAATGTTGTTCATCTTTATTTCCCACATAGAGCTTAGCAGAGAATCTTATGTATAAAGCGCTCAGTTTTTTAATAAGAAAATGTCGTCAATTATTTTATAGGAAGCAAAGCCCTTATTGATAGGAGCTGGCAGTAGTGCAAATTGTGCTACTAAGTATCAATAACATTTTATTACCAAGTTAGCACAGATGACATTTACCCATCAGATCTAAAATGAAAAAAAGAAAATACTGATTCTTATGATAGTAGCTGTAAAAAACCAGTATTTTAGGATGAGCCATCAATGTTAATGGCTCTGCAATAAAGTATGAGTATATACAAATTCAAAGAAAATGGCTAAAGTTTGAAAATTCCTTGGAAAAAATGGAAGCACTTTCTAAAATACACACCAGTATTCAGTCACCTTCCATACAAGAAGTCAGCGAACTTTTTCTGTAGAGGACAAGATGGTGATATTTTTGGTTTTGTGAGCCACATGGTCTCTGTTAGAACTACTCAGTCCTGCCATTTTACCCCGTTAGCAGCAGAGAATATATTAATGAATGGGCACCACTGTGTTCCAGCGAAGAAGGCAGAGAGCCCGATGTGGCCCAGGGATCATAGTTCGCCAATGCTGACCTATATGGCTACTAACGATTCCTGTACATCTTTGTTTTTCCAATGAAAATTTATTTTTTATTTATTTTTTTTGGTGTAAAGTTTGATGATTCATTAGTTGCGTATAACACCCAGTGCACCATGCAATACGTGCCCTCCTTACT
>NW_023245126.1:0-1753 GCF_002007445.2 Ailuropoda melanoleuca
CATTGTTGCCTTCCTCACTGGTGGGGTGGACTTCATATTGATCACCTGTTCTTATGTTCTCATACTCCACATTGTCTTCCACCTCCCATCCAAGGAGGCCCGACTCAAGACCCTGGGCATCTGTGGCTCCCGTATCTGTGTCATTTTAGTGTCTTATACTCCAGCCTTCTTCTCTTTTCTAACCCACAGGTTTGGTCACCATGTGGCTCCCCATGTCCACATATTTGTGGCCAACATCTATCTTCTTGTCCCACCCAAGGTGAACCCTATTATCTAGGGGTATGGACCAAGAAGATAGGGGACATATTCCTTAAATTTTTCAGTTTTTCAAAGCCTGTGAGCTAAGTCTTTTGTGTGGGTGAGTAACATATAAACAAATGTTATATTATCTACCTTAGAATGTGTGACTCCTTCATGAAGTTCCTCTTTTAATGGTCAGAGGGCATGGGTCTTTCTGTGGGAAGTAACTCACCCAAAGATATATTTTATGTTGTAACAATAATTACATAGAGGCAAATGTATTATTGAGTATGACTCCTTACCAAAATGTTAAAATATTATTTCCTAAAAAAACACGCACACCCAAACATAAAATGTAGAATCATCTGTGGCTAAAAACAAGAGATGTTTAAAATTAACATGATATATAATCACATATCTTTGGTTGAACATTTAAGACTTACTACCAGATTTACAAATGTCCCCCCCCCTTTTTCTTGCCCCAGTTCTTCNCTTTGCCCCAGTTCTCCCCTGAGAGGGGCCTGCATAACTTCCAAATGTTCTTTTTCCATTCTGAACAAAGAAAGTTAGTACTGCTCCCTTCTTTAATTTGATTCTTTACAAGAGCTATGTTTTTTCCTGGAAAAGACTTTTAGGACCTGTTCTCTAATCTGTTTAGTTCTGACGCCATAGATTACAGGGTTGAGGGCAGGTGGAATGACTACGTAGAAATTAGCCAAAAGGATGTGGATATAGCGTGGTAGGGGTCCCTGCTCAATGGGGAGTCTGCTTCTCCTTCTCCCTCTGCACCTCCCCCCACTCATACTTTTTCTTTCTCAAATAAATAAATAAATAAAATATTTAAAAAAGAGAATTAAAAAACCCTGTAACCCAANTAAAGACTGCACGAAGGATCTGGACATAGGAAATGACAATAGCTATGATGTCCAACACCAGGACAGAGATGGCACATAAGCCATAGATGATGTTGACCCTGATGCTGGCACAGGACAGGCAGGCAATGCCCATGTGCTCACAGTAAGTGTGAGGAATAATTTGGTGTCCACAAAATGGTAACCGTACGATGAGTAGAACAAAGGGTACAGCAAAAGACAAAGGTCTCAGTAGGATGATCAATGCAATGACGACTACCACCTTGTTTGTCAACACCAGTGCGTACCGAAGAGGGTTACAGATGGCCACGTAGCGATCATAGGCCATGGCCACGAGCACAGACGTCTCCATGCCAGTACATAAGTGGATGAACAACATCTGGATGAGACATCCTTCGAAGGAGATTTCTCTCAGGTTGAACCAGAAGATGCCAAGCATCTTGGGGATGGTGGAGGTTTACAGGCCCAGGTCNCAGAAGATGCCAAGCATCTTGGGGATGGTGGACGTTTACAGGCCCAGGTCAATAGATGACCGAATGGCCAGGAAGTAGAACATGGGCTGGTGGAGGTTGCTCTCAGTCTCAATCACTGAAAGGATGCTTATATTCCCAAGAACAGCTGCCAGGTACACAGCAAAGAAA
>NW_023245127.1:0-1824 GCF_002007445.2 Ailuropoda melanoleuca
TCCCGGAACGCCGGGATCACGCCCTGAGCCGAAGGCAGACGCTTAACTGCTGTGCCACCCAGGCGCCCCTGGGGCCTTATTTCTTAATTTCAGGACGGGGGGTTTGAAATTCCTCTATGGGTGTCATGTACATTTGTGGCCTCTTCTCGTTCACTGTTGAGTAAGTACCCCATCCTATGCAATTTGTGTATCTGCTATTCCATCAACAAAGACAGAATTTCGTTATTCTATCAATGGACTGGAAGAAACTAATGGCTATTATGAATACAATGTTTACAGGAAATCCCAACAACCAAAGTTTAGGAGAAAGAAAAAAATCTGGAAAAAATATGGCAAAGACTCCGTTCCGTGATAAGACAGATAAACGAATGCTTGACTAGTTTGTTTGGAAACCACTGTGTCCTATAAACATCCTTGTACTGGGCTTTTCATGAGCATGTGTCTCATTCCTCTTGTGCAAATACCCTTGGAACGCATGACTTCCTAAGTGTGTTTTCAGTAGTGTCTTCACACCATGTCACCTACTTTGTACATTCACACAGGGAAGTCGTGGTGGATTAATTCCTTTACACAGTGATATGCTAGACACTGACTTTTTGTGTTCCGTCCTGATACTTTTGAGCTTTTAGGGAAGCATTAAACTGAAGATAGATAGAGCTAGAAGCCAGAAGGCAACTAACATTAACCTCAAGGGAGCAGAAAGTGAGGTACGCCATGGCCATCTGCAGGCAGTATGAACCCGATAAAGGCGATGAGTCTTGCAAACCCTGGACAGCCTTCCCACAGGACAAAACAGTCTTCTTTTCTAAGGGAAGCAAGTTCATGAGCATAAATTCAGTATCTGTTTTATACAAGTGAATCCTCCAATCAAACAGACCCCCATCCAAAAAAACCACTCCCCGCCCAAAATAGTATGCGATATCTGGACACAAGCTTCTTCATATCTAAGCGAAGAAACCATAAACACACTCAGGTGTGTCATGTGACCAGGACCATGATTTGCAAATTGTGTGTTTTAAAAGACATAATAATAGGGCATTACCTTGAAATTCTTTGATGAGGTGATATAGTTTTGATCTGTCAAATCACTCATACACGCAAAAGTTTCTTTCTTTCTCTTTACCTTTTTCTAAGCCCCATGACCATGGATACTTTCTACTTGCCCTCTCTTACCGATCCTTCCAGTCCTATATCCTACTTTCTTTAAGAGGGAGGCAAATGTGGGAGCCCTCAAGGGACGCCAGGAGTAGCAATGGCATCCAATTTTTGACCTAATTTATTCAAGGCGGTTTCTAGCCTTGAAAGTTGCTTTATTTATTTATTTTTCTACTGTGGTAAGAATACTTAACATAGATCTACCGTCTTAAATTTTTAAGTGCAGAATATAATACCGTTAACTGTAGATACAATGCTTTAGAACTTATGCATCTCGCACTACTGAAATTTTATACCCATTGAACAGCTCTCCACGTCCCCTCTCCTCCAGCCTTTGGCAGCCGCCAGTCTACTACATATTTCTACAAGTTTGACTATTTTAGACACCGCATGGAAGTGGAACCATGCAAGATTTGAATCTACCATGTATTTATGCACTTAATGTGTGCCCAGCCCCACAAAATCATCACAAGGGTTATGGAAGAAAAAGATGTAATTACTGAGGACAATGGGATTAAATCTGTGATGAGCGGGCGCCTGGGTGGCACAGTGGTTAAGCGTCTGCCTTCGGCTCAGGGCGTGATCCCGGCGTTCTGATATCGAGCCCCACATCAGGCTTCTCCGCTGGGAGCCTGCTTCTTCCTCTCCCACTCCCCCTGCTTGTGTTCC
>NW_023245128.1:0-1654 GCF_002007445.2 Ailuropoda melanoleuca
AAACTAAGCAAAGAATCAAAGGCTTTGAATGCCATACTCGACAAGCTGGACCTCATAGATATATATAGAACACTACATGCCATGGGGCGCCTGGGTGGCACAGCGGTTGGGCGTCTGCCTTCGGCTCAGGGCGTGATCCTGGCGTTATGGGATCGAGCCCCACATCAGGCTCCTNAAGAAAGCTGGAGTAGCAATTCTCATATCAGATAGACTGGATTTTAAACTAGAGGCCATAGAGAGAGATACAGAAGGGCACTATATTATTCTTAAAGGAAGTATTCAACAAGTGGATATGACAATTATTAATATATATGCCCCCAACAGGGGAGCAGCAAGATACACAAGCCAACTCTTAACCAAAATAAAGAGACATATAGATAAGAACACAGTAATAGTAGGGGACCTCAACACCCCACTATCAGAAATAGACAGAACACCCTGGCAAAAACTAAGCAAAGAATCAAAGGCTTTGAATGCCATACTCGACGAGTTGGACCTTTAAAAAAAAAAAAGAACACTACATGCCAGAAACAAAGAATACTCATTCTATTCTAATGCCCATGGAACATTCTCAAGAATAGACCATGTTCGGGGACACAAAACNCAGGTCTCAACCGATACCAAAAGACTGAAATTATCCCATGGATATTCTCAGACCACAACACTCTGAAATTGGAACTCAACCACAAGGAAAAATTTGGAAGAAACTCAAACACTTGGAGACTAAGAACCATCCTGCTCAAGAATGACTCGATAAACCAGGAAATCAAAAATCAATTTAAACAATTTATGGAGACCAACGAGAATGAATACACAACGGTCCAAAACCTATGGGATACTGCAAAGGCAGTCCTAAGGGGGAAATACATAGCCATCCAAGCCTCACTCAAAAGAATAGAAAAATCTAAAATGCAGTTTCTATATTCTCACCTCAAGAAATTGGAAAGGCAACAGAGGGATAGGCCTAATCCACTCACGAGGAAGCAGTTGACCAAAATTAGAGCAGAAATAAATGAATTAGAAACCAGAAGTACAGTAGAGCAAATCAACAGGACTAGAAGCTGGTTCTTTGAGAGAATCCATAAAATTGATAGACCACTGGCAAGACTTATCCAAAAGAAAAGAGAAAGGACCGAAATTAATAAAATTATTAATGAAAAAGGAGAGGTCACGACCAACAACATTGAAATTGGAAGGATTATTAGAAATTTTTATCAACAGCTATATGCCAAAAAACTAAGCAATCTGGAAGAGATGGAGGCCTTCCTGGAAACCTATAAACTACCAAGACTGAAACAGGAAGAAATAGATTTCTTAAACAGGCCAATTAACTATGAAGAAATTGAGTCAGTGATAAACAACNCGTGATAAAAAACCTTCCAAATACAAAACTCCAGGCCCGGATGGTTTTCCTGGGGAATTCTACCAAACATTTAAAGAAGAAATAATACCCATTCTCCTAAAGTTATTTCAAAAAATAGAAACAGAAGGAAAGCTACCAAACTCATTCTAAGAGACTAATATTACCTTGATCCCCAAACCAGGCAAAGACCCCCTCAAAAAGGAGAATTACAGAACAATAACCCTGATGAATATGGACGCCAAAATCCTCAACAAGATCCTTGCTAATAGAATCCAACAGTACATTAAAAGG
>NW_023245129.1:0-1825 GCF_002007445.2 Ailuropoda melanoleuca
ACATACTCACAGAAACACATACGTGTGTGTGTGTGTGTGTGTGTGTGTGTGTGTGTGTGTGTGTTCCTACCTTTCCTCCAACCTCCTCATACCCAAAGCCTCTTTTATTGCTGACTCTGTATTCCTGGACTTAACAGCAACAAGCCTTTTTAAAAATATGCTTGAGGGCATCTGAAAGAAACTCAAAATTCTTAGAGACAGTGAGAATATTAAAATCATTGAGTACAGCAGTTCATGAACCACAGACTACTAAAACTTTACACAGAAATTTAATGTGGTAATGGGAATTGCTAGGTGGTAATCAAAATGACATAGTTTTAATGCTTTCTATTCTTATATCTTGTCATTTAAGCATTTTCTGCAGATAACCCCAAGAGTGCCATAAAATTACACGATTCTTTGCACTCTTATCATTTTTCTTCTGCAAAAAATTTTAATCTGCAAGGAACTCAGGTTGGTTCCACTATAAATAGCTGACACTTGCATGGGTGTAAAAATAAGGTGATCATTAGATCAAATTTACTAGGAAAAAATGTGTTCATTGTGGTCTTAGACTGTTTTTTCTTCCTTCGTGGATCACAAAATAACTTATCTGTTTAGAATATTCATATTTTGTTTTCCTGAACATAGTTTTATTTCCAAACTAAATGCCTTCTCTAAAATTTTTAAAAGACAATTTTTATATACAAATTAATCATACCACTCCACAAGGTAGGAGAGCTGAGAGATCAAGCATGTGGTCAGAGTACGTGTGTTCAGATCATGACCCTGACATTCACTAGCTGTTCATTGGATTCCTCTTACATAAAATAGGAATAATGCTATCACCTAACTCATAAAGTTTTCAGGAAGATTTTTTAAACTATTCATTAGTAGAGTATCAAAAATCATACGGTAAACAGTAAGTGTTAGTATTATTGTGATTATTATAATTTAAATTAATACATAACACAATAGACTATTCATAGAATCCAATTCATTAACATTACATATTATTATATATGTTGGAATCTTTTTGTTTTAAGCTAGTTTGTTTCATAAACACAGAAAACATTATTCATATTTTTTTTTCAAAAATGGTGACATTCGGAAAAGTATATTTAATGGTTTATAAATCAAGTGTTTCTTTCACGTGGTCAAAACTAGAATCATCCTAGCACATCACCATAAGCAAGCACCAAATTCAATATTCATATTACCATATTTGGACGATTATAAACGAGCACGTTATCTGGTTTGTGTTGTCCCAGTCTCAGTGCTTCTTCTAGAAGGGGGATGTATTCTACTCTTCTTCCAGGTTCAATCCCAAATGATGCTGTAACAACCACCTTGGGCTACAACGGAAAAATCACAATAACTGAGAAAGTTAGAAATACGAATTAAGGTGAGCACAATATTTCAGGTGCAGGTTGGCAATTTAGCATTTCTAAAGAAGTGCTGTAATGATTCTGCTCTCTATTGAATAAATTACCCAAAAACAATAAACACTTTGTAAATGTTGTAGACCTAACAACTTCTACCTAGATCTCACTTACCTGCTCCAAACTTCCTGTTCAGTGATGCTTTGGGCCAGTAAGTATGGGCTGTTTAACAGATACTTCCCAAAGAATTCATGAAGCCAAGTAGAAATGCCCTGAACCGGGGACATGCAAACCTGGGGCCCCCTATACCTACTGAGGTCCCCATACCAGCTGGTTGGTGCTGAAGTGTTTCTTAGGTGGGGAGGGTCAGCCTGTTGCGGGCAGGAAGGGTTACTACATTTTTTTTATGTCAGCATCTCTGCTTAACTGTGACCACAAAAAAAAAAAAAAAAAAAAAAGGGACC
>NW_023245130.1:0-1825 GCF_002007445.2 Ailuropoda melanoleuca
CATAACGCCGGGATCACGCCCTGAGCCGAAGGCAGACGCTTAACCGCTGTGCCACCCAGGCGCCCCATTGAAAGTGCAAATCCAATAAGGCTCGTGAGTTGGAGAGACTAGAAATCTGGGCACTGGCTGGTGCTCTGTTGTTTTTGTTTTGGGGAGGTTTTCTTTGGTGTGTGTTTGTTTTAATTTAATGGACCTAGGGGCTTTAGTCTAATAAGGAAATTTCAAACCGAAGACTTTATTTCCTCCTAGTTAAAAGCAAATCATGGGGACCTGCTGCGGTCTAGAAAAAGAGTCCTGAATGGGGAGGGCCAGTTCTGTGCAGCCTGACTGACCAGATACCAGTTGTCCAGCCCTCTGAGGCTCTGTTTCCTGACAAAATGAATAGGTTGAGGGCGCCTGGGTGGCTCCGTCGGTGAAGCATCTGTCTTCGGCTCAGGTCATGATCCCAGGATCCTGGGATGGAGCCCCACGTCGGGCTCCCTGCTCAGCGGGGAGTCTGCTTCTCCCTCTCTCTCTCTCTGCCTCTCCCCCCCATCTCATGCATGCACGTGTGCACTTGCGCGTGCACCCTCTCTCTCTCTCTCTCACTCTCAAAGAAATAAAATCTTTAAAAAAAATGACTAGATTGAGTGAGTGGTTCGAGGGTCCTGTCCAGGGGATGAGAAAGAACATTCGGATGGAAGAAGCTGCATAAGCCAAGGCATGAGGTAGAAATCCAAATGAGCAGAAGCCCAAGATAGTTTTGAATGGAGTTGCCTGAACTCCCCCGCCCCTGTTCCTGCTCGGTGAACTCACAGGAGGAGAGGATCACAGCCCGCTGTGAGTGTTCTGAAGGCCTGGCTTGCAGTGTTGGTGTTTGGTAGAGATTAGAGAAGCCCTGGAAGGTTTGCGAGCTGTAGGCTGAGGGCATCAGGGCCGTCCGTGGAGAGTGGGCTGGATGGATCTCTATCCTGGGAGAGGCTGGGCAGAGCCGAGCATCGGCGGGCTTGCTGTGGTCTGGCTGGGGTGCATACAGGCTTAGACCACCGCTTGAGGTTTGGGGCTCCCAGTGGCAGAACGCACACGGCAATGGCTGATGGCAGGTGGAGGAGAGAGAAGGGGAGACACTTCCCAGGTGTCGAAACTAGTTACCTGGAAGGCATTTGGGGAAACGAGAGTGGGGCCTGTTTTAGGGCAAAGAGATGAGCTTGATTTGGATGCTTTAAGGTCATGGTGCCTGAAGTCTGGGGAGTCTTAGAGGTGATTGGAAATTTGAGTTAAGTTGAGGAAACAATTCAGAGCTAGAGATGTAGATTTAAAAGATTTCATTTATTGAGAGAGTGAACGAATGTGAGTGGGGGTGGGGGCAGAGGGAGAGTGAGACTCTCAGGCAGACTCCCCGCTAAGCGCAGAGCCTGATGCGGGGCTCAGTCCCACAACCCTGGGATCATGACCTGAGCTGAAGTCAAGAGGCAGATACTCAACTGACTGAACCACCCAGGTGCCCCCAAGAAATTATCTTTGTCGGTCTTGGGGCAGTGCGTGCGTGAGATCCTGGGAGAGAGAGAGAGAAGAGAGGAAAGCAGAGGACTATAACGGGTTGTCCCCGGGATGTCTGAGAAATGGAGATGCATTTTATTAAATACTTCTAAAGGAGCTAATTACGTTCATAAAATTTCATGACCCCATTCCTTCCTTTAGGGCTTATCTTTATTCTTTCCCTCTTGTAAGTGAAGATGAAGTCTCACTTTTGAAAATGTCAGGACTCATGGGACGCCTGGGTGGCTCAGTCAGTTAAGTGTCTGCCTTCAGCTCAGGTCATGATCCCGGGGTCCTGGGATCCAGC
>NW_023245131.1:0-1825 GCF_002007445.2 Ailuropoda melanoleuca
CATCCGTCCATCCACCCAACCATCCATCCATCCATCCATCCATCCACCCAACCATCCATCCATCCATCCATCCACCCACCCATCCATCCTTCCATCCATCCATCCACCCAACCATCCATCCTTCCATCCATCCACCCAACCATCCTTCCATCCACCCATCCACCTGCCCAGCCATCCAACCATCTGCCCATCCACCCATCCATCCACCCGTCCATTAACCCACAAATAGTCCTTGAGGATCTGCAGTAAAGGTGGCCTCTAGTGGATGTTGGCAACACACAGACATGTAAGATGTGTCCCTGCCCCTAGAATGTAGGTGGACAAAAAGCAATGTCTATGTTCATGAAAACAACGAAGGTTTCTTTGCCCTGTGTTTCGAGTGTACAGTTCTCTGAAAGACTCCTTTGTCTTGTTTAGCACCACCTGAAAAAGCTGGAAGGCCGCCGCCTGGATTATGATTATAAAAAGAAGCGAGTAGGTAAGATACCAGATGAAGAAGTCAGACAAGCGGTAGAAAAATTTGAAGAGTCAAAGGAGTTGGCTGAAAGAAGCATGTTTAATTTTTTAGAAAATGATGTAAGTATTTAAACCAAAACATTGAATATATGATTAGGACCAACATGTGGAGAAGCTCTGCAGCCTTAGTTTACAAAAGGTTCTAGAATTTTCTGTAGCCATTATCTGTCATCTGCCTCAGAAATAGCTTCAGACATTTGGCAAGTCCCAGCTCAAACCTCAGATCTCAAGAAGTCCTGTTCATCCCAGGATTGCTCCCGAGGTGTGCTGCAGGTGGCCCCGGGGAGGGGGTGTCCTTTGAGGAAGTAGATAGCAGACCAGCCTTTGTATTTGCGGCCCTAGCGTGGTGGTTTTGCAGGAGAAGGGGAAGCCCATATCATGCGGTAATTTGCAGTTTCGCTAAGATTGAGAGAAGCCTCTGTGAGGCGGATGTTCGAGGAGGAGCAGCCGTCTGGTGCCTTTACTTGTCATCGTGAACGTTCAGGATATCAAAGCATGACCTCCATTGTTCAGCTGTACCTGAGTGGTGTGCTTGTGCGCTCGGGGGTCATGAAGGGCTGACACAGATCCCTCAGAAATGCAAAATATTGTATCATACTGTGATTCCCGCCAGCTTTTGTTTTATTTGTCCAAGGGAAGCTAGATTCAACGTACCTAAGAGGCACGGTCACCCCCTACTGGGCCTCGTGAAGGCTGAAGTCTTCCCTCCTTTGCCTCGGTGATGAGGCCTTTGGCGTTTGTTGCTGCCTGATTGGAAGAGCCTTCTGCCACCTGCTTGTCTCCGCTGTCCCTGCCCTAAACCTAGCCTTGGCAATGCCGTGTGCCGTTTTGGCCCAGCCTTAGCTTTGATCCCTATTTGTTGAACTTTCAAACCTTTGGAGACAAGTTGGAGGATTTATTTATCTGCAAAACCGTGTTCTACTTCCAGTAGTTCATTAAAAGGTATATCGAGGTCTCGCATTCTCGAGTCAAGTCAAACAAAATGTCCTGGGCAGCTGTTATTTGCCGTAGTGATGTGGGGGGGAATTACGTTCAGTGTTGACAAGACAGTAGTCCCAGAGAAAATGCCCATGTCCACGAAACCTGCGTGCTGGAAAGTATATTATCTTCGTCTTTTGATCGTTTATTAGGTTTTTTACATCTTATGGGAAGTGGGAAGAGATGTAACCATTGGCTCTGTTTTTCTTGTTTATTTCCCCTTAAAAATATCCATTTTCTCTTGAAATTGTCCCGAAGCTGTCAGCAGTTTTTTGTTTTTTTTAAAGATTTCATTTATTTATTTGATGGGGGGAGAGAGAGAGAGAGAGAG
>NW_023245132.1:0-1825 GCF_002007445.2 Ailuropoda melanoleuca
CTTGTGTTCCCTCTCTCGCTGGCTGTCTCTCTGTCAAATAAATAAATAAAATCTTTAAAAAAATAAAAAAAAAATTTTTTTAAATTAAATTAAAAAACAGATTAGCAAGTGTTAGAGAGGTGTAAAGACAAAGAATCACAAAAATGATAGTTCTACCCAGACATAATCGATAGAATCAAGAGAACTGAAAAGGACATAACTTCTTCCACCATGTGATCCACTGTTACTTAGCATCATCAACTATATACCACTCAAAACCATCTACTATACCTCCAGCGGGAGATGTACTCACTGGGACTTACTGGCAAAGGGGTCAAACACCTTGGCTGTGGTCAAACAAATCAGATTTCAGGTCATGATTCTGCCACCGCTTAACTGCTGTAAGCTTCAGTTTCTTCATCTTTAAAACGTAATAATAGCTCTTCAGAGTGACACTTTCTTAATTAAAAACATTTGAACATTAAAAAAATAAAAAATAAAAAAATAAAATTAATATTATTTTGCATAGATTAAGAGTTCCTAACATTGAGAATTTCTAATAATAAGTTCTGAAGCTTTAGAGGAACCCAGTTGCCTAGAACCCAGCTGGTGTACATACTGTTCTCGTAGGCCAGCGGAGGTTACAGAATTCCAACCTGAGCTGGTGTTGTGCTAAACAGGATTGATTATAAAGGGGCAGCAAGACATGGCAACAAGGGACATTGGAAAAGCTTTGTCTAAAGGGAAAAGATGGGGTCAAGAACTCAAGACATGGCTCCAATGTATTGTTGACCAAAAGGGCCAGAACACAACCAGATCCAACAAGAGAAAGAGGGCATAATCAAGAGGACAGGAATGTAGATACATTTCTTGGGGGACTGGACTGTAGAGGTTTAGACCATCTTGTATGAAGTCTGAAACCTTATTCAGAAGTGAGAAAGAAGCTCTTAAAAATGCTAAATTGGGTGAGGGCATTAAGGAGGACACATGAGGTAATGAGCACTGGACGTTTTATGCAACTGATGAATAACTAAACTCTACATCTGAAACTAATGATACACTATATGTTAAGTGATTGAACTTAAACAAAATAAGATAATAAAAAAAGCGCTAAACTAGTTTTCTCACCTAGTTTATGAAGCCCTGATGTTTTCTTCTGTTTGGTTGGAAAGCCCATTGCTCCCCTTGGGTACAGGTGAGTCCTAGATATTCACAGCATACTTCACATTCAATTGATTGTGTTCCTTTTCAGGGCCATGGAGAATATCTTCCCCAACAAAAGTAGCTTCATCTTATCCCGCTCTACTTTTGCTGGATCTGGCAAATATGCTGCACACTGGTTGGGGGACAATGCAGCCACATGGAATGATCTCCGATGGTCCATCCCTAGTATCCTTGAGTTCAACCTATTTGGTATCCCCATGGTGAGTTTCACTCTCAACCGAGGAACCTTAACCTTTTGTCCTTTGGCAGTCTTTCCTTTACTAGTTTGAGATGTTAAAAACCAAGGAGCATTTATGTCTCCCTGAGGTATGTATTAGAAAATCCATTTTTATATGTGGCATGTCTTTTGAAGGTAGAATGGTCAAACTTTATCATTGGGTAGTCATCCATGGAATCTTTGAAGTTAGCATGGAGACACCATAGGTAAAATATGTTAGCATCACAGAAAATTCCATTAGCAAAACATCAGTGAATAGCAAAGTATAAAATTGGGAACTGAACATTGAAATGAGCTCTTGTCAACCGATCCATGATGCACATTTGCAGCTTTCTTACATTTTTTTTTAAAGATTTTATTTATTTATTTGACAGAGATAGAGACAGCCAGCGAGAGAGGGAACAC
>NW_023245133.1:0-1825 GCF_002007445.2 Ailuropoda melanoleuca
ACACACACACACACACACACACACACACACAGATAGAGAATAAAAACATTAATGACAATTCAGTCCTGTTTAGTTAGCACTGTTGGAAATATTCTTACAAAATTACTTAAAAATTTTTGAGATATGAGGATTACAAAATTTATTGTATCCCATCGTGATATAGTTTTTAATCTCTAAGCCCTTTCATGATCTTTGGTCCTCATGGGTAAAGATATTAAAATTTACATTTATCATTTATAAAATATGTAAACTTTTTTTTTGTCAGACAACTGAGTCATAAACCCCTGCATTGTTGACAAGCACAACTGCACTGTGGGGGTTGAGGGATGGACAGGCACGATGGGGGGACCCTGATTACCATGGCATGAGTCATGAATGGTAGAAAAGGATGTGGAAACCATGGGTATACACATGTCTCTCAAGATGATTTTCTCTAAGAAATGGAATATACCTGGAGGGGGAATATGGTTCAAGGAAAAGTACTTTAAGATGGGAGACACTAGTGCATGTCTGTAACCTATGGCAAATGTTCCAATAGAGATGGGGATGATCCAGAGGAGAACAAGTAATTCCAGGACCAATTTCTCTGAGTAGTAAGAGAGCTAGGTATCAAAAGCACTATTGGAAGGTCTGGCCTCAAAATGGATTCTTTTAAAAGACAAAAAGCTATGTGCAGATGTGCTGGTAAATTTGGTAGTGGAAGATGAGGAAGTCCTGTATGACTCCTCTTTTTCTCAAGGTTGTATGATACAAAGTCATAAGCTGAAAGTGAAGGTGTGAAATGGTATTTTCAGAGAGCAACAGATTGAATTAGGGTGGTGTGATGGGATGGTAAGACTGTTATCACAAAAAGTCAAAATTTCCAAATCAATTTAAGTTAAATACAATTGCAATGAATATACCAATAGAATTTTGGGGACATATAGCTGATGATTCAAAAGTTAACCAGGAAGATTAAATAGATAATAAAACTTCAGAAAAAGTTAGTGAGGAAAAATGAGGGAGGAAAGTCTTAATAGACCACTGGAACTAGAGAACTAGCCCAGAGATACTCTTTATTGTTATATTTATAAGAAGATAGCATATAGCCAAGCAATTGTAAAAAAAAAATAATAATAATGACAAATTAATAGGAAAATCAGCTATTTGGAAACACAATTAACTTAAAGCCTCACCCTACTTCGTGTACCAAAATAAACTGCACAGAAATTAAAAACTTAAATATCATTTATGAAATCATTAAGGAAATCTAAAAGAAATATATGTTAATATTTTCTGAATTAAGAATAAGAATTAGAAGGGTACAATCTTCTGAAGAATACAAAGGAAAAAGATGGATATATACCAACTGTGTAAATACTCTAACACCTCCCTAGCCAACAAATCCTATCATGTATCTAAATGAGAAACTGAAAACAAATGTTGCCACATATATTACTATCAAATTATTCATAATCTTCCTCTATAAAGAACTACAAAAAAAATCATTAGGATAAAATCAAATAAGTAATATCACGGAAAACATCTGTTACATCTCTTTCGTGTTTACTGAATTGGCAAAAATAATTCATATGATAAGACAGCACTAGAAAGACTAAAGAGAGGCAGGCACTCCTGCATAATGCTAGCCAGAATGCAAAGTGTTTCTAACTTTCTGAAAAGCAATTTGGCTCTTTGCAATAGTAATTTTAAATAGTATCTTTGCCATTTGTCAGTAATTTCACTCCTAGAAATTTGACCTAAAATCAAACCCTCATAAGAAAATTTGGAGAACCATGGAGTGAGTTTATGATACCCCTTCCATGCTTTCCTTCTTCTAGTGCCT
>NW_023245134.1:0-1825 GCF_002007445.2 Ailuropoda melanoleuca
AAAAAGAAAATTACCCTGAAATAACCCAAATGTGATAACTAGAAGGAGATGAGGAATTTTAAAAAGCCATTATAAATATATTAAGGAATTAAAGGCAAAAATGCTTATAATAAAAAGAATATTTCAGGAGAGTAATGGAAACTGCAAAAAGAACCAAATGGACATTTTACAACTAAAAAGTAAAATATCCAAAATGAAAATTCGATAGACCTAACAGCAGATTATGTAAAACAAAATAAATTGTCAATGAACTTGCAGATCGATAAATGAACATAATCAATCCTAACAAACAAGAGGAAGTGGATTGAAAAGATACTGACTTGTGAAACAAGATCAAGCCGTCTGAAAGTGTGTAACTTGAGTCCTTGAAGGACAAAAGTGGGGCAAAAAATATTATTTGAAAAACGAACAGTTGAAGTTTTTCCAAATGTAATGGAACAACATCTGGAAAGTACAGAAGAAAAATACCTGCCAACCAAGAATAATTAATTAAATAATTAATACCCTTCAAAAATGAAGGCGACCACCTTTTCAGATGTCTGACAATTGACAGAATCTGTTACCAGCCGATCCACATTATAGAAAATAAAAGACGTTCTTCAGGCTGAAGAGGATTGACCCTAAATAGGAATTTAGAGCTACAGGGAATAGAGAGAGACACAGAAAGCACCAGGAATAGTAAATATGTCAGCAAGTATAAAGGAATACATAGTTTTTATTCTCTTAATTTCTTTAAAAGACTTAATATGTAAGCCTCTGGGGGGGGATTATAAAGGATATAGTTGTGACAACAATAGAACCAGGATGGGCATAAATGCAACAATATTGCTACAAGGTTCTTATGTGTTCTAAGAAGCTTCTGTCATGTAGCATGACGTTTTATAGGCTCATTGATGTTGTGGCATGCATCGGTCACTAAAAATTACATCCATGTTTCCTTCTAAGAAGTTTACCGTTTTAGGTCTATCATTGAGGTCTCTGATTCATTTTGAGTTAATTTTGTATGTGATGGGAGCTGAGGCTCCAAATCCACTTTTTTGCAGGTAGACATCCAGTTGTTCTAGAGTCATGTATTAGAAGATTTTTTCTCCTTTGAATGGTCTTGGCACCCTTGACAAAAATCAATTAATCAGATGTATGGGCTAATTTCTGGACTTTCAATTCTATTCCATTACTTTATGTGTTTATTTGAAGCCATTACCACACTGTTTTGAAAACTGCAACTTTTTAGTATGCTTTGAAACTGTGAAGTGTGTGTCTTGCTACTTTGTTCTTTTTTTTAAAACTTCTTTGGGATAATTGGGGTCACTTGCATTTTCCACATGAATTTTAGGATCATCCTATCCATTTCTGCAAAAGACATATTGAAATTTTGATAGGGATTGAGTGGAATCCATAGATCAGTTTGAAGAATACTGCCATTCTAACAATATTAAGTCTTCCAATTCACAAAAGAGATATGTTTCCATTCATTTAGCTCTCCTTTAATATTTTGCAATAATATTTTATAGTCTTTGGTGTACAAGTTTTTTGCACTTTTTTGATTAAATTCATTTTTAAATATTTTATTAGTTTTGTTGCTGTTATAAGCAGAATTTTTTAAACTTCATTTTTGGGTTGTTGATTGTCAGTGTATAGAAATACAACTGAGAGTTGCACATTGATCTTGTATCTTGCAACTTTTCTGAACTCATTTATTACTTCTTAATTTTTTCTTTTATCTTTTGTTTGTTTCTTTGTTTTTTTCTTTTACATTTGCCTGTAATTGTTTTTTTTTTAATTTTATTTTATTATATTGTGTTAATCACCATACAGTACATCCCCA
>NW_023245135.1:0-1825 GCF_002007445.2 Ailuropoda melanoleuca
GACTGAGCCACCCAGGTGCCCCTATTTTTTGTTTAATTTTTTAAAAAAAGATCTTGTTTATTTATTTGAGAGAGGAAGAGCAAGCAAGAGAGAGCACCAGTGGAGGGAGAGGCAGAGGGAGAGGCAGAAGTGGGCTCCCCAGTGAGCAGGGAGCCCGATGACATGGGGCTCTATCCCAGGCCCCTGGGATCATGACCTGAGCCAAAGGCAGATGCTTAACTGACTGAGCCACCCAGGTGCCCCTTATTTTACTGTTTTTAGTCTGTGAGCAACTTGAGGTCAGGAATTTTGTCCTATAACCTTTTATTCCTGTGCTTATCACTATGACTGGTATTTAAAAAATACACATTTGTTGAATTGAGGAATCAGGAAGTACCTAGAAACTTCATTGCCCAGAAGAACCCACGTACTCAGGAGTAGTTTGGTTAAGAACACAGGAATGATGAGTTATCTACAAGACATGCTCTACTGCATAAGTCATTAAAGAAACAAAACCCTGGAGACCCCTTTGCAAAGAATAATCAATAGGCTTCTTCCCCATAATGCTCTTGCTGAGCCTGTAAAAGACAGATTCTAAAGACTTGGCTGTACAGACCTTTTACTGTCTGTCTTTCGGGGCCTCCTGTGCAATTTCCAGTTTTACCAGTTGGGGAAGCTTTCTGTCATCAAATGTTCTGTGGGAAAGCATGTCAGTCCTACAAAGGGAGGGGCTGAGAAAATGATCTTGAAGTCGATGGGATTTGTTTTTTGATAAGAATGACTCACTGTATAGAATGCCTTCAGCTAAAAATAATAATATTTAAAAAATGTACCTATTGTCAAAGGCTTTGGGCGTGTGGCCAAATGATTACATAATGGGATTCCAGAAGCCAGTTGCAGATGCTGGGTTCATACTTTTCTCATTGAACCAGCCTCTCTGACATATGCAAAGTAACAACAACAAAAGTTCTGATCAGAAAACTCAGGTCTTGTCCTGGCAATAGAATAGGATGTTCCAAGGGTAAGAGTTTTCACTGATGGGAAAAATGTGGGGTCTGACTTCTTAACCTGGAAACCAGTTGTGATACAGAAGTTTCAGCTCTTTCCAATATTGAACAGTGGGTAGGAATTCAAACTCCAAAATCAGATGGCCTGGCTTGAAGTCCAGGTTCTTGCACGAGTTACTTACTGTCCACATGCCTCATTTTTCTCATCAATGAAATGGGTTTAATCATAATATGACTAGTGTTCTTGTGAGGAGTAAATTAGCCAATATATGTGAAGAGCCTGACACAGCATAGGCATCTGAGAAGTGTTAAATGATGTTAGGCCAGACTTAGGAATGTTGGGGGTGGGGCCACAGGTAGGAAATTGGCAAATTGAGTAAGAAACTTTAGTGGAACACTAAATACTGAGCATCTTTAAAACTCCATCTCTCTAGGGGCACCTGGGTGGCTCAGTCGGTGAAGTGGCTGGCTCTTCGTTTCAGCTCAGGTCATGAGCTCAGTGTCTTGGGATCAAGCCCCATCTCAGGCTCCCAGTGTGGAGTCTGCTTGAGTTTATCTCTCCCTCTTCTACTGCCCCTCCCCCAACTTATGCGCACACCATGCACATGCGTGCTTTCTCTCAAATAAATAAATAAATAAATAAAAATCTTTAAAAGTGCATCTCTCCATCCTTCTTCTTCTTCTTCTTTTAAAAATATTTATTTGAGAGAGAGTAAGGATGGAGACGGAGAGAGAATCTGAAGCAGACTCTGAGCTGAGCTCGGAGCCCAATGTGGGGCTTGATCCCACAACCCTGACATCATGACCTGAGCAGAAACCAAGAGTCCGATGCTTAACCA
>NW_023245136.1:0-1826 GCF_002007445.2 Ailuropoda melanoleuca
TAAGATAAATTTTTGCTGTTTTAATGACTGGGGAGATTTCAGTACCCAGATAGGAAGATGTCAAAAGTCTTGCAGTATTATAGCCAGTCCCAAAGAGGGAAAAATTTTTCTTTGTAAAGTACCATAAATGCTCCTATTGAAAACCACTGTGAATCCTTATTTATGAGAACTTATAGGCAGATTTGAGATTGCAAATATAAATCTGCTCACGTTGACTCATCAATTTTTATTATTGTCAATTAGTAAATGGATACCCAGTTAATGATTTTTCTAATGTGTTATTAAAAGTATTTACCATTATAATCCAAATAAATAGCAACTGATGTCAGATTTGCATTATATTTATATTTGAAAATGTATTCAATTATGATAATTGCTAATATTTCAATTGATGCCCAAAGCAACTACATTTTCTGATGTGTCATATAAGATATTTTGTAATCCATAAATCAATTAACTCCTTAGGCTGGTCCTCTGCAAAATGAATTCCTTAGACCTAATTCTTTAAAGGATGTTCTTTTATATAAGAAATATAAATATTCTGATAATTATTATGTTGTCCTATTGCCAATCATTGTAGATATTCCTTCTTTTAAAAAAAAACGTTTAGCAACCTAAATACATTAGACTATTTCCCTATAGTAACAGTAATACAATTCAAAGCTTTATCTAAGAGTGACCAGGAGAGGCCTGTTCCTATTTCAGCTGCTTAAAACATAGCACCGGTGGAGACTTCCTCACCTGAAAATACTATTTTAAGCTGAAAAAAAATAATTTCCAAAGTTTTACATTCTGTCTGAATCTTAATCTTTTTTTCCCCTCAATTCTGTTCTTTCTTTGTCTTTAAAACTTCCCTGAATCTTTTTCCTTAATGAAATATTTGAGACCAGGAGATCATGAAAATTGTCACATTCTGTGTGCATGCGTGTTTTAAGGAAGAATCTAAGACCTTTCATGGTAAACTAAGGTTCCAAAGAGAAAATAAATGAAGAAAAAATTAATCTGTCTCTGTAAATAAATGGATGGGCTCTAAGCTTTGTAGCCATCTCGTTTGCACCAGACAAACTGTGACAAACGGACCCTTTAGCTACCCATCATTCATGTTATGAGTAAGTTTCAGCTTCTACCTATGCACCATATAACCTCAAGAAAGACAAGCTTTCCATTATAAATGAAAAATGACCTTATTTATCACCATTGTGATAGACTCAATTTTTAAGTTATTTATCATAACCATAAAAAAAAGAAAAGCAAGTGGATAAATCAGTGAGATTTTAAGGAACTACATGTCATAAGTGCTAAATTGAAATTTAGCTGCTACCGGTCCTTCATTTTATAATTTGCAAAAATGAAAAATATCATTCATTCAACTGATAGATTCAAATAAATATTAGGTCCTGGGCTGAGTTGTGTCTGCTATGCCTTCACCCATCCCTCCCATTTTAGGAGTCCTGGTGGAATTCTTCCCCCTTCTCACTGGCTGTTACTGGAAAGCTTTTCTTTTTTCCTATTTCTCCTTCTTTTTCCATACATACTTTTTCCACCATCTGGAATGCTAAAAATCACATATCTGGAGACTCAACTTTGCAGGGTTTTAAAGAGAAAAATAAGTTAAAAGAGGATTAACGATCCAGAGAAAATTGCAGCAACTTTGGCAATTTCTGCCCCCCCCCCCGCCAAATCCTTTGAATTGAAAACACAAAAACACCTCAAAAAGAAACAGCAAAACTGGAGAAAAGCATAGAGACAACTTTAGTCAACAAATATTTATTATTATGTATATACTAGGCACTGGCAGTGGAGTTACAAGACCGAACAAAAATTAA